>NC_041393.1:665138786-665139872 GCF_002162155.2 Triticum dicoccoides
CACTGACGCAGAGTCTTAGGAAGCAAAAATTGATATACATTTTTTGTGAAAAAAATTTCCATTCAGGTACGTAGACCACCTAGCGACTACTAGGGTTTCTCGGCGCTGCTTCGTAAGGCTCAACTTGATCGGGTCATGAAGGGTGTGTCATTTGGGAGCACTGGCCCCCATATCACACATTTGTTATTTGCTGATGATAGTATTGTTTTCCTGGAAGGTTCTGAGGAAAGTATGATTGCTCTTAGAGACATTCTTGCAAGGTATGAGGCAACCTCGGGTCAACGGGTGAACCTGAATAAATCATCAATTTTCTTTGGTAGGGGTTGCTCTGAGGAGAACAAGACGATGCTGAAGCAAACGGTGGGAATCCATTCTGAAGCATTAAGTGAAAAGTATCTTGGGCTACCAACACATGTTGGGAGATCTAAAAGATGGTACTTTTAAATATTTGACGGAAAGTTCGAAAGGAAAAGTTGGGGGATGGAAGGGCCAAGGGCTGTCCAAAAAGGCTAGGGTGGTTCTCATCAAATCGGGGCTGCAGGCCGTACCCACTTTCACTATGAGTTGTTTTCACTTTGCGAAGAAGACGTGCCGGAATCTGACCTCTATTTCTTCCAAATTCTGGTGGGATGCGATGAATGGTGAAAGGAAGGTGCACTGGGTCTCGTGGGAAAAGATGTGTGCTCCAAAGAGAGATGGGGGTTTGGGCTTCCGTGATCCCGAAGCCTTCAATCAGGCCCTCTTGGCGAAGCAAGCTTGGCGTATCCTAACCGTGCCTTCTTCCCTGGTTGCTCGTGTTCTCAAGGCTCGCTATTTCAATGATAGTTCTATCCTTGCTGCTACGTGCCCTTCTAAGGCTTCATACACTTTTCGAAGTGTCTTGCATGGCAGGGACTTACTGCGAGAGGGTCTTGTTTGGAGAATTGGCGATGGATCACGTGTGAATATCCACCATGAGAATTTGATCCCGAGGAATGGAGCTCTGCGGCCACTGGGCCAAGTGTTTCAACATGGTGTTACCAAGGTGGCGGACCTGTTAACTGATGATGGTACGGCATGGAACCACCAGGGCGTTGATGATCTGTT
>NC_041393.1:665140196-665178193 GCF_002162155.2 Triticum dicoccoides
GGCATGGAATTACACTAGGAATGGTATATTTAGCGTGCGGTCTGCTTTCCACCTCAGGATGTCTTTGCTCAAGAGGCGAACGGGACAGCCCGAGTCGTCATCTTCGGTGGACAAGCATAAAGCTTTTCTTGCGCTCTGGGATACTAATGTGCCTGGTAAAGTGAAGATTCACTTTTGGCGTGTGCTGCGCAATGGCCTTGCGGTGGGATCGGAGCTGCACCGGAGGAAGATCAAAGGGGGAATCTTCTGCCCGGCCTGTGGTAGGGAAGAATCTGTTCTCCATCGTTTCTGGACCTGCCCCCATTCTATGTTGTTCTGGAAGCGGATGCGGGCTGCGTTGGGATTTGATGTGGCTGCTCCGCCGCCCTGGGTCGCTTCATTTCACGATCTCCATCGGTGGCTGCTGGACTGGCTCTCTGGAGCTCAGGATGAGGAGCGACAGGTCGTCCTTCAGTCGACCTATGGCCTGTGGTTGGCACGCAATGAGACGCGCGAGGGAAAGAAGATGGAGGCCCCTGAAGTTATTGTGGGTTCGGTTGTTCGTCTCCTGCAGGAACGGCGAAGCACTCACCAGCCAAGGGTGAGGGAGCCTGCTTGTGCATCTAGGCCGCGTTGGGAGGCGCCGGAGGTGGGCTGGACCAAGATCAACTCCGACGGGGCTGTTGCTAGAAGCTCAGGCAATGGCAGAGAGGGAGCTGTGCTGCGGGATCACAATGGAGGCTTCATCGCGGGTTTATGTCACAGTTTCCCCCACATTGCTGACCCCGAATCAACTGAGATTCTGGCGTGCCGGAGGGCCCTTCAGCTGGCTCAAGACCTAAACATTGAAAGGGTGCACATTGAGCTTGATAGCTTGGTAGTGGTGCAAAGACTCAAGCAGGACCAGCGGGACTTCTCGGAGACGGGGCCGTGGATTAGAGAGATTAAGCAGCTTCTCGCCTCACGGACGGATTTTCGTGTGTCATGGGTTAGTAGAAAGGCTAATGGCGCGGCTCATAAGGTAGCAAAAGTGGCTGTTGGGGAGGGGCTATGTAATATCTGGTTTGATGCCCCCCCGGACTTAATCTTAGATGTAATCTCGGATGACATTCCAAGCTTTGTTTCTTAATTAAAGTGGCTACCAGTTTCCCTCAACAAAAAAAAGACTACTACAATTACTGGAACGAGCCAAAAGCGCGCTAACATTCATGACGTAGTCCAAGAAAGCAAATTTTGATATATATTTTTCATGAGAAAACATCCAATTTGCTCATTAACCATCAAGATAGTACAATGAACATCGAAGGTAAAATTACATCCAGACCCGTAAATCACCTAGCGGCTATTGCAATCACTGGAGCTAGCCGAAGGCGTGTCGCCATCCCCGTCCCTTCCTCATCGGAGCCGGACAAACCTTTTTGTACTGGACAGTATTCGCCGTGCTAAGATCACATAGGACCAGCGCACTAGAACGGCAACCACCGCCGATGAAGAGAAGCGTAAATCAAAATGATCTAATCTACGGACAGTCGGACACACGAACCAGACGAACCATCGAAGTATATTTTGATTTAGCGCGAGCGAATACCAGTCAACTGAAAATTAAGGAAACTGTGAAGAATTTAAGGAGGAGCTTGCCGACAAAACGCAAGTTCGAGCTACTAGCTATCTTCTTCCACAGGTGACCGCGGCAAAAATTGGTTGAAGTAAAAGAGGTCACACGTCACGCCGCATGTCGAGACGTACAGACCCGACGAGCAGTCTGGATCAACCACGTCTCCAAGGTTTGAATAATCTCCGATGGCGACGAGGACCCACTCATAAATGATATTTTTCGATTAGTTTGTCTAATTCATACCTAGATTATTTTTAAGGATCATTATCTAAACTCTTACAAATAACGCAGCAATAAGGAACAAAAGAAGCTGGGACAAAAAACCACAAACATTGTGAACATCAGATTAGATGTGACATAACTGTGTCACATCGAGATGTGTTCTACACAGGCTCTTTCGATCGTGGGGTGCCCCGCTGGCCACGACGATGTCGAACTGATCCATGGGTCGGGGCGGGTGACCCGTGCACATCGACCGGGAAATCATCGGGGCGGGAGTACATGCGTGCGATGCGTACGTGATGACTGAGATGGGATCATGAGATATTGCACGAAATAGAAAAGAAAAATCGAATCACAGAGCAGGGCCAGGTGTACGTTGAGCCTCTTGATTTGCATCGACCCGTTTCCTTGTCTTCCGGAGACTCTGCATCGATCTTTAATAGTGGGTTCTTGCTTGTGCTTCACGTCCAGTTGTGTTGTATATATGCTGGTCTATTTTGCTTGGTGCATTCCTGTAAGTTGGGTCTGTTGTTGGTGATCGATCGGTCATGCTGGTTTTGGCAAGACAGTCCTGCATTAGCTTAATTTATTTAGGAACTGCTCGTTATTTCAACTCTTGTTTCGAAACGAACCCGCCTAGAGGACACTGCAATTCCACTTTGTTTTATTCTGACTCTACTAGAGCTCTTCAGACTCCCTGGCACCGCTGTCCGTGGGTGGTCCGCCGACCGACGAGGCTAGCTGCCATGCGAGCCTCGATCTACGACTCGTCGCCGTAGAGATCCACCGGAGCGAAAGAATGCCGACGACACATGTCCTCCGTCTCCATGCAAGGCCGCCACGTCACAGTCCGCCGCCATGCACCCGCACTGTTTCAAAATTCTATACTCTGCGTGCAAGGCTGAGTCAGCACTCAGCACCGCACACTCTTGGCATTCATATTCACGTGTTGGAGGCGGCCCTTAAACTGAGCAGCGGCATATGCGACATGTCCTCTCTCCTATCCTTATTCGTGTCCTAGATGTGATCGAGTTACAGTAGTATATTGTGTGTTTTTCGAAAAGAAGGAGGAGCCACTTTATTAATTATTCACATATGATCTTACAAAGACAAACAACAGTATGACTAAAGCCATTGTCTAGGCAACATCTGTCGCTACTCCTATCCGGTTGATGAAGGGATGCTGATAGTCTGGGCATATATCGAACAGACCTCGCAGCCAAACCTAATACCTAAGACCTGAGGTCCCAACCAGGACATCTGCTGGGTATGGGGCACCCACCAATCTGGCGCACTCCTCAACCAGGACGCCTGCCAGATATGAGGCCGCCACAGCCACCAATCCATCTTCAATGCTTTACTGCTGCATCTACATTGCCCGGTCTAACCGCCATCGACGCCACCACAACGCCAGACAGCGCCACCTCCCAGCGTCCATCGTCACGCATCTGTCGGCGAGACCCCGCTGCGCCACGCCGTCGAGACCAGTCGTCGATGATGCGATAGATACCACGCCGTTCCACTGTCAGGACCCCGACTCAATGCCACATAGATCTAGCATGTAACACTTCATATCACTTTGCGGCCTCACGCACGGTATTCCCACGGGTGTCGCCTTACCTTTACCCGGGACCGTTTGCGCCTTTTGGCACACGTATATGACAGTGTCGCTAGCATCCATATGATAAGGAGCCCGGGCTGACATGGCTAGTCGTAAACCCAAAGTGGCACAAACTTACAGGGACAGGCATCCATGACCCAGCATCGAACGTGTCGGTCATCAGCGAGTGAATCCAGGCTGTAGCACTGGGCTAGCAGGACTCCGGTGAACCGGGCTGTAGCGGGCTAACAGGACTCCGGTATTCATCGCGTGACATTTCCCCGAAGGGACAGACACAGGAACGAAGAAGGACACATGCCGGCTAGCCTAAGTGTTCCGGAGCAGTAGCAAGCTACCATGGCTCAGTGGAAACACTAGGAGACATTTCCCGGTAAGAGAGGCTACTAAAGATAAACAACTAGATGGTCAGATCCCACACATACCAAGCATTTCAATAACATACACACAATATGCTCGATATGTGCAAATACAACATGGCATCACAACATGACTCTACGACTCAAGTAATTTATTCAATAGGCTCCGAGGAGCGAGATATTACAAACATGGGTCTCATGACCCAACAATCAGAGCATACAAATCAAAGCACATGCGGAAGCTATCATGTCTGAGTACAGACATCTATAAATGAAAAAGGCTGAGAAGCCTGACTATCTACCAATCCTGCCGAGGCACAAGATCGTAGCTGAGGTAACAAGCTAAACGTCGAAGTCCAAGCGGAACTACTAGTGAGACTGAAGTCTCTCTGCAAAAACATAAAATAGGCAAACGTGAGTACAAATGTACCCAGCAAGACTTACATCAGAACTAACTACATATGCATCATTATCAACAAAGGGGTGGTGGGGTTTAACTACAGCAAGCCAGCTTTGACTCTGTGGCTAACCTGAACTACGACTGCAAGTAACTCTTTTGAGGTGGCGCACACGAGTCCACATATTCACCATATCAATACACCACTATGGATCCGCTCCCGTCTCCCTACGAGAACGCCATCCATAGCACTCACGCTTATCTTGCGTATTTTAGAGTATCCACTTACACTTGTCTATGAACTATGCAAGGGGTCCAAGTTTCCATATCCGAGGAATCCGGCTATTCGAATAGATGATGTTAACCCTGCAGGGGTGTACTTCTTCACACACGCTCTCGCCACTTACCGCCCTGTACACGTCATGTACCTCGGCAACCTTCAAGCGGAAGCCGGGCGAGGGAGTCGGCCACGACCTGACTAACCGAACAAGTCTCTAGTCCAGGTTTATCGCCTATTCAGGTTCCATCCGCAAGGAGATCCGGCCGGGGTGTCGCTTACGGCCCCAAACGATGTGTGCAGGGTTCCCAAGCCCACCATCCGGGTGCCACTTGGTACACCGGGCCACTGTGCCTAGTCTGTCCCAAGCCCACCTGTACCGGGTGCCACTTGGTAGACTACTAACACTGCCTACAAACACCAGAAACTAGTTGCAACTCCTGGACAGAGATCAAGTTGATTAATAAGTCGAGAGGGCTTGGAGCGCCCGGAGCCCAATGTGTGGTAGTAACTGATCATGGATCACAAACACAGAACTCAGTTCCTGAGGACGGCTGCAATGAGACAACCCACCATGTACTCCTACATGGCCAACGATGTCAGGACCCCGACTCGATGTCACATCGATCTAGCCGGTAACACCTCATATCACTTTGCGGCCTCACGCACGGTATCCCCACGGTGTCGCCTTACCTTTGCCCGGGACCGTTTGCGCCTTTTGGCTCACGTATATGATAGTGTCGCTAGCATCCATATGATAAGGAGCCCGGGCTGACATGACTAGTCGTAAACCCAAAGTGGCACAGACTTACAGGGACAGGCATTCATGACCCAGCTTCGAACGTGTCGGTCATCAGCAAGTGGGTCCGGGCTGTAGCACTGGGCTAGCAGGACTCCGGTAAACCGGGCTGTAGCGGGCTAACAGGACTCCGGTACTCAAAGCGTGACATTTCCCCGAAGGGACAGACACAGGAACGAAGAAGGACACATGCCGGCCAGCCTAAGTGTTCCGGAGCAGTAGCAAGCTACCATGGCTCGGTGGAAACACTAGGAGACATTTCCCGGTAAGAGAGGCTACTAAAGATAAACAACTAGATAGTCAGATCCCACACATACCAAGCATTTCAATAACATACACACAATATGCTCGATATGTGCAATACAACATGGCATCACAAAATGACTCTACGACTCAAGTAGTTTATTCAATAGGCTCCGAGGAGCGAGACATTACAAACATGGGTCTCATGACCCAACAATCAGAGCATACAAGTCAAAGCACAAGCGGAAGCTATCATGTCTGAGTACAGACATCTATAAATGAAAAAGGCTGAGAAGCCTGACTATCTATCAGATCCTGCCGAGGGCACAAGATCGTAGCTGAGGTATCAAGCTAAACGTCGAAGTCCACGCGGTACTACTAGCGAGACTGAAGTCTCTCTGCAAAAACATAAATTAAGCAACGTGAGTACAAATGTACCCAGCAAGACTTACATCAGATCTATCTACACATGCATCATTATCAACAAAGGGGGGTGGTGGAGTTTGACTGCAGCAAGCCAGCTTTGACTCGGTGGCTAACCTGAACTACGACTGCAAGTAACTCTTTTGAGGTGGCGCACACGAGTCCACATATTCACCATATCAATACACCACTATGGATCCGCTCCCGTCTCCCTACGAGAACGCCATCCATAGCACTCACGCTTATCTTGCGTATTTTAGAGTATCCACTTTCACTTGTCTATGAACTATGCAAGGGGTCCAAGTTTCCATATCCGAGGAATCCGGCTATTCGAATAGATGATGTTAACCCTGCAGGGGTGTACTTCTTCACACACGCTTTCGCCACTTATCGCCCTGTACACGTCATGTACCTCGGCAACCTTCAAGCGGAAGCCGGGCGAGGGAGTCGGCCACGACCTGACTAACCGAACAAGTCTCTAGTCCAGGTTTATCGCCTATTCAGGTTCCATCCGCAAGGAGATCCGGCCGGGGTGTCGCTTACGGCCCCAAACGATGTGTGCAGGGTTCCCAAGCCCACCAACCGGGTGCCACTTGGTACACCGTGCCACTGTGCCTAGTCTGTCCCAAGCCCACCTGTACCGGGTGCCACTTGGTAGACTACTAACACTACCTACAAACACCAGAAACTAGTTGCAACTCCTGGACAGAGATCAAGTTGATTAATAAGTCGAGAGAGCTTGGAGCGCCCGGAGCCCAATGTGTGGTAGTAACTGGTCATGGATCACAAACACAGAACTCAGTTCCTGAGGACGGCTGCAATAAGACAACCCACCATGTACTCCTACATGGCCTCTCACCGCTACCTTTACCAAATCGTGTTCACACACTTAGCTCACACACAGTAGGACATGTTCACACGCCTCTGATTCATCCCCGATGAATCAGACCTGACTCAACTCTAAGCAATAGCAGGCATGACAACAAGCATGAATGAGTAGGCACATCAGGACTCAAACAACTCCTACTCATGCTAGTGGATTTCATCTATTTACTGTGGCAATGACAGGTCATGCAAAGGATAAAGGGGTTCAGCTACCGCAGCAAGTAACAAATATGTCGTTGTTGTCCTAATGCAGTAAAAGAGAGCAAGAGCGAGAGAGTGGGATTTTATCGGAATGAACAAGGGGGTTTTGCTTGCCTGGCACTTCTGAAGATAACATTGAGTCTTCATCAGTGTCAACGATCACATCATCGGTATCACGTCTATCGAGAGGGGACAAATACCGGCAACACAGAAGGGAACACAATCAATGCAATGCACAATATGATGCATGCTATGACATGGCAATATGAATGTGTTCCGGGCTAATGCACCTAAAACCAGATTAAATGAAGTTGGTTTGAATCCAAGATTCAAATTCAAACTCCATATGTGGTTATTTAAATGTCATTTACTTCATTTGCCCTAAACAGTGGTGATAAGTTGTTCTAACATGCATGTAAATGGTACAGATGGATTCCTTGAATTTTTCTGATAATTTTTCATATATAAATTATTTAATTTGGAGTTACGGTTAATTTTCTATGATTTATTGAAGTTTTAGCTATTTCTGGAATTTCCTGATTATATATAAAATAAACTAAATTACAGAAAAGGAATATTGCGTCAGCATGACGCCGGGGTGACGTCAGCAGGTCAAAGGCGTCGACCAGGTCAAACTTGACCAGTGGGGTCCACTGGTCAGTGACCCAGTCAACTAACCAAGTTAGTTAGCCCTAACTAACTTAGTTAGCCGGGCGGGGCCCGCATGTGAGTGGCCTGTCTAATTAGCTAAGTTAATTAGCGCTAACTAATCTAACACTAATCAAGCAGGCGCCTGGGCCCACACGTCAGGGGGTCAAACCCCGGGTCAACTCGCCGGAGTTGACCCGCGGCTCGTCGCCGGCGGAGCCAGAGACGGCGGAGGGGGTCGGAAATCCTCCTCCGGCGACCAAATGGCCGGCGAAGGGCAGCTACGTGACGCTGAAGATCCCGCGCGTCGAGTGGTGCGGTCAGTTAGGCCGGGGGCGACCTATATCGACGGCGGCGAGCTCAAAGGCGGCGGCCGGAGCACGGCGAGGTCGGGGTTGGCGCTAGGGGGCACGGCAGGTCGCACGGGTGGGTGCGCTCGGCTCCTGGAAGGGTGCTGAGCACGTTGCCGTGCTCGGGAGTTAGCTACGGTGGCTCTAGCACCGTCTGCGTCATCGCCGGCGGCGAGGAACAGTCGGCTCCGACAGCCAGGGTGGTTAGAGGGCGCGGATGGGCACGGAGAGAGAGGGGAAATGGACAGGGGCTCACGGTGAGTTCGAAGAGAAGGTCGGCGTGCTCGGGGAGGCGGTGGAGACGGCGAATCAACGGCGGCGGTGGTCGGAGCCCAAGGTGGAAGACGACGGCGATGGCGATGTTCCGGGACCTCCCGGCTTGCGTGGCTCATCGAAGATGAAGAAGACAACGTGGCGGAGCTTCTGGGCGCGTCGGGTTTGCATGGGGTGGCCGGTGTCCGCGAGGGAGCTCGTCGGTGGCGGCGGCTCCGTTCGGTCGCGGGAGGGAGAGAGAGCAGAGGGGGAATAGGGACGGAGGGAGAGCGAGAGAGGTTCCAGGGAGAGTGAGAGCGAGGCCAGGGGTGTCGTGGCGTCTCCAGGCGCATCGAGGAGGGAGGCAACCAGGCAGGAGGTGGCCAAGCGGGACGGCGGTGCTCGCCACCGAGCTGCTTCGTGCGCTGGCACGGGAAGAAGACAGGAGAAGGGGGGCCAGGTGGGCTGGGCCACGCAGGTGGGCTGCACAGTGTTGGGCTGTGGTGGCTGCCAGGTAAACTGAGGTAAGTTCTCTCTCTGCTTTTATTTATTGTTTTCTATTTTTGTTCTGTTTTATTTAATGGGCACTGAATTTTAATTCAAACAGAATTTGAAAACAGTGCCAAAACTCCCCTGGATATTTTTAAGTCACTTAATGGACTTCTCCACACATAACAAAAATATCTCAGGTCATTTGAAAATATATTCATTATATATTATGAATATAACTCCAAATTCAAATAAAATATTGATTTAAAATCAGAGCCCAATAATTCCTTAGAAATGTCCCAAAATTTTGGTTTGATTTATAACTCTTGCCAAAATTGTCAGAGCTATTTCTAGGGCATTTTGGATTTACTGATTGCAATTTTAGGGTTTCTTGTCCCTCTTTTATTTAGGGTTTTGAGGCTTCCAATTTTCCTCAGTTCAAGTTTCAAAAATTTAAACATGATGCACAGATGGAAGCAAGCATAGGACAGGCCAGAACTAGGGATGTGACAACTCACCCCCACTAAACAAGAATCTCGTCTCGAGATTCAAGCGTAGGGTAAGATGAAGGGGAAACGCAAACTAGTATAATCTTCACGATCCAAGGTGCACTTCAGTTGAACGTTGATTCATTCACCATTATTGTCTTGAAGTCTTGCTCTGAGAACTCCAACTATCATGACAACGAGAGGAAAGGAAAGACCCTAAAAGAATTGTTCTTCTCGAAGGTCGAACAACTCAGGATTAATCCACGGAATGAGACGTAACAACATCTCTCGAGCTGAGAGACGAAGTACACATCCATAGGAATTGGAGTGAAGCAGATGACAAAGGTTCACTAGGTAGACAACAATTCCAGACTCAAGAATGTGGTAACGATTGTCACGTAGCGAGGAGTTGAGTTGCCATGATACCATAACGATACACCTTAGGGAAGGTGACTCGTAGAGATATCCCCTTAAGTGGCAAAAAGAATTACTTTTGATTCAGAGATCATTGAAACTCTTTAAACCAGCCTAAGACAATTCTCGAGCGATCGTTTGGAGGGGGTCGGTAGAATGGCATACTCAGACTTGGACGATGTGAATTACCTTGTTGAAGACAACGCAATGGATGAATTTGCTTATCACCGGAAATGGAAGAGACCCATGGTAGAATGGCACATTGGCGGTGCAAGCTAGGAACAAAATGCAAATGCTGGGAATGATTCTAGTAACTGGGGAGAGGCTCAACAATAGAGAGTGAATTCACTGTTTGAGAAGGTTATAGCATTGCCGAGGGAACTGAGAGCAAACCCAGTTAGTGCCGATGATAACACGTAGTGCTTGTGCGTGCTCTCAGGAACTTGAGCATTTCCACAATCATCAAGGTTTTACCAACATCCGTGTCAAGGATCCTGGCAACACAACATGCTACCATGATGAATACCGGTGGAAGATGCAGATGCAAAGGAAGATAACACTTTCTCCAATTTCACTCTTGGCGGGGCCAAAGAAATAAAATCTGGATGATCGACCGAGAGACATTTAGCACTCCGCTTCCAATGTTCTCCTTGACGTGCTAGTGTAACCCATTCATAGATATGGTTTGATAACTAGAACATCAAGTAAAGGTCGGACTTTGGAAGCAATAGAATCTATAAGGAATAGTTACGGAGGTAAATCCTACGAAATCCTTATGGGGAGGTGGCCAACTTCTTCGATCAAGATACTATAATAATAGGTCTTTTGGCTTGGTGGTGCTGGCCACGACATCCACTTTACCAGTTATCGAGGGACCAATATTATAGTTCTTGGGGAAATGTTCCAACCATCATATCTGCCTGAGATTCAGATCTGGTTGGTGTCAGGATATTCCAGACTCACCAAGTCTAGAAAGAAAAATGAAAGTTTGCAACACAAATCGACGAGATGACGTTGCGAGATTCTCGGGAAATGAACTACGATAGCAAGCTCCAAAACATGAGTTGGTTCTGCTGTAAACATGTGAACACGTTGTCCCAGACAAGCATGCCCACATGGTAGTCTTACAATAAAACACTACCGAGTTCTGGTTGGGAACCATCGGCGAGGATATCGAAGTTCTGTGCATGACCTAGGATTAGCACATCAACTCCTTTTCCTGAACAAATCAATCAGTGGCTTGGTGTGCTAGGGATACATATGGAATGAAGATGATCAGTCTATCAGACCATAGAATACTTCGCACATGCATGACTGACTTGGGATGATTCCAGAGGAGCAAAAACAAACTTTCTCGAATTCACGACGGCAACTTACATCAAAATGCATGTGAATCGAAGGAAGTCACTCCTTTCAACAAACAAGTACTTCATGAGCTAGCATGAAGAAAATGCTTTCAGAAGTTTCCAACACTAACTTAATGTTCAACAACATCATGGAGGAGATAAGAATGTTGTCAATGGGCTCAACAACAACTCATCGGAATTTCCATATCACTGGACTTCCACCATCGTGTGAACACGGTGATAGCATTGGTCAGAACCAAAAGATATAATGGTGTATGCTCAAGGGATCAACCACGAGTAAGACAACATTACGAACATCGTTGGTTCTGACTTGATTTGACGATAGCCCACACTCAAATCAAAGGATTGATAAGACAATAGGTCCAACAACTGACCACAGGGACCAATCGATGAAGATATCATCTTTCTTCAACACACACTACACAAGAATATCCCTTTGGAACGAACTAAGTCAGGCAAGCTTTTATCTTCCAATTCTCCAAGTTGTTGTCTAGCTTAACCAACTAGCTCAGGGGTATCTAACACAGGTTCTTGGAGAAAAAGTGGTTTATTGGAAAACCAACTTGATCACGAGCTCAACATAACAGTCAGGTGACAACCTGGTGATACTTTCGAGAAGATATTCGAAAAATCACGAACCACCGATATGTTACTAAGCTCGAGAACAATCTTACTTTTCAGGGCAAGACGATATGATCAAATAAGAAAGGATTGGCACTATCCTAACTCACTGATCGGAGAGTGCACCAGAAATAAGGACTAGGTAGCACAATCAACCTTAGGGTGACGATTCAATAATCAACACGCTAAGAATGAGGTTATCGTCCATTTAACTACTAAGCAATGGAGTTGCTAGCAGTATTGATTTCACACATCACAATTCATTTGTCGGTATTCCGGCTGCATCAACACGATGGCCGAGGAATGACTAATGATGGTGAGAAGTATTACTACGTCAAAATTCATGAGAGTTGGTGCAGTTCTCATGACAATTCTGACTTAAAGGGGTTAATACTCCAAGGTAGAACAGAACCAAAAGCTGGATTGGCATTTGATCTGCGGAATACAACTACTTTGACCCAATCCTAGATATGGATGAGGTACTGGAGTTTGTTTCTCCAAGTCATTCGGGACAGAATGGCTTGACGGACCACAAGAGTAATAGGCATCGATAAACGAACGCACGCATACTCTTGACTATCAATTGACAGACGAGGGTCAGAAGACAACTAAAGAGGGACAACCCAAAGGAACATATGTTTTTCTGAGTTGTGGATGCATAGATTAGTATGTCGAGCAGAGCTCAACATGTTTCTTCCGGATAACTATGCAGAAAGGTTGAACTGGCAGAGCCACAATATATAATGGAGAACTCATCAAGAATAATCCTGTTGTGATATTTCAGTTCAACGAGGAACTTCTGCCATAAGTAGTTCATGGTATTTGGAAGAAGAAGATACCACGGACTTCAAGGACTATCGCAAGGGTTACTAATATCCTAAGGGAACTAGCAACACTATCAACATGAAGTAAGTAGAGTGAATCTCGGGTTCAAGAACCCAGGAATAGAATACCTGCTACTAAGTAGCATCACGGGATGCTTTCGAGAATGATGGCCAGAATCATCACACTGGGAACACAAATCATGGCTAAATTACTAGATGATCCCCTAAGACACCTAGGGTCATAATACTAGCTCCAACATATATGTCAAGGCAATAAAGTACCTCAACTCACTGATTTGTGTGATTAATCTGACCAAAGGCACATCGGAACCAGGAGGAAGGGATTTGCAAATGCATCCGACTATTTAGAAACCTGGGATGACTCGGACAGCGTAACGGCTGTAAATGCTCAGAAAAATTTGAGACATTCACAAAAATGGTGGCATAACCACTCAGAAGCACAATATCAAGGTTCCGAGATCAACAGTTAACATACAGAAGTCGTAGGAACTGAACTCAAGCTTAAAACCAACAATCTATAAGGCTACGGATTAGTAACACGTGATCCTGATAGAAAGAAGAGATAGCCTAGTTCTTAATCCCCGTAGGAAAGATAAGATGACTCAGATCAGAAGGCCATGAGGTATAAGGAGTAAAAAGAGCCTTACGTTCCATCCCACAATCAATTCCCTTATATAACTAAGAATTTCTAGACTCAACTTCGACCAGTTTGGCTTGGTAATCCTACAGGCAGTCAGGCTCTGATACCAACGCTGTCAGGACCCTGACTCAATGCCACATAGATCTAGCATGTAACACTTCATATCACTTTGCGGCCTCACGCACGGTATTCCCACGGGTGTCGCCTTACCTTTACCCGGGACCGTTTGCGCCTTTTGGCACACGTATATGACAGTGTCGCTAGCATCCATATGATAAGGAGCCCGGGCTGACATGGCTAGTCGTAAACCCAAAGTGGCACAAACTTACAGGGACAGGCATCCATGACCCAGCATCGAACGTGTCGGTCATCAGCGAGTGAATCCAGGCTGTAGCACTGGGCTAGCAGGACTCCGGTGAACCGGGCTGTAGCGGGCTAACAGGACTCCGGTATTCATCGCTTGACATTTCCCCGAAGGGACAGACACAGGAACGAAGAAGGACACATGCCGGCCAGCCTAAGTGTTCCGGAGCAGTAGCAAGCTACCATGGCTCAGTGGAAACACTAGGAGACATTTCCCGGTAAGAGAGGCTACTAAAGATAAACAACTAGATAGTCAGATCCCACACATACCAAACATTTCAATAACATACACACAATATGCTCGATATGTGCAATACAACATGGCATCACAAAATGACTCTACGACTCAAGTAGTTTATTCAATAGGCTCCGAGGAGCGAGACATTACAAATATGGGTCTCATGACCCAACAATCAGAGCATACAAGTCAAAGCACAAGCGGAAGCTATCATGTCTGAGTACAGACATCTATAAATGAAAAAGGCTGAGAAGCCTGACTATCTATCAGATCCTGCCGAGGGCACAAGATCGTAGCTGAGGTATCAAGCTAAACGTCGAAGTCCACGCGGTACTACTAGCGACACTAAAGTCTCTCTGCAAAAACATAAATTAAGCAACGTGAGTACAAATGTACCCAGCAAGACTTACATCAGATCTATCTACACTGTAGCGACCCGACTCGGTAAGAGTCGAAGTCTCTGTGCTTACCGTGCTAGTCCCTGGATCGACTTGCTAGCACACACAGTACTCGATGAAATAACAGAAATAACACACATCTCTTTATTACATCGATAGTCCAGGAGCAATACATTTATTACCAAATAGGGCATAGAGCCAATAACAAATACTGCGGAAGCAAAGTAGTAAATGAGTCCAACTCCACGAGCAAGGTTGAGTGTAGAACATCGACCTATCGCACCTTAATCCTCGTCGGATATATCTGCAACGTGATAAGTTGCAGCCATATAGGTCAGTACATTGAATGTACTGGCAAGTCACATCATAAGTGTAATGAACCTACTTGTACATGCAATTTGGCTGGTGGAAAGCTCTAAGTTTAATTTTTTTTTTTGCATAAAGCTAGTTTTTCCCTATTAGAAAAGATGTTATTCTACTACTACACATTTTCATAGGATGAGTTGGCAAACCCAACTCCATCCGTTCCCAAGTTTCATTTAAATCCCAACTGTTTAATTAAAGGTGAGGAGATCTCCCAGCATTTTCACTACTAGAAGCTCAAGATGTCCGTAACCGGGGACATGGCTAATCGATTAGGTTGACACTCTGCAGAGGTTGCGCACTTTTCCCCACAAGACTCGACCACCTCCATGATCGGAAGATCGAGACATAGTCTTTCGAAAATGTTCCCCCTTAACCCACGGATAGGCCGGTACACCTACATCCTTCTACATCTGCTAGCCCATCCCGGAAGGGGTCACACTAACTACTCAACTAAGCCAGAGCCCATATTGGCTTGTGGCTGCACACGTAAGCTTCTAGACATGAGAATACGATTGGTCTCTTTGAGCCTGAGCGGACGGTCCACTAGTGGTGCACCACCATGGATTTCCCATGCGTGCCCCACTGTACTTCGCCACCATTCCATCAAGTTTCCGCCCAGGTAGTTCATTAATTATCTTAGGTCCTACTTACTACATTGTTACTCATACTTTACAATGTTCACTCCCCAATCCACGTCTACTTAGCGAAGCAACATATGTAAAACGATGGCGACAATGTCATATGGTTCAGACCTACCTCAATGAACTACTGGTGAAAGCATAGTCATGCGGCATCAATTCCTACCATGCAGTCCTACCGCAAAGAACTAAGTGCATAAAAAAAACATAGGTAAGGAAACATGATCAAGATGCAACTTGCCTTGGTACTGCTGGTTGAACTCTAAAGACTGAAAATATTCTGCTTCGCACTCCGGGCAATCTATCGCAAAGGAGATAAACAAACATAAACAAACATTCAAGAGAACCAAGAAGAACATGCAAAGCAAAAGTCTCGGAAAAACCAAATGAACAAACATCACACTTAACTAGCATGAAAAATATTCTAGATGCAAAACAACATAGGCCTATGGTTCAAAGAGTGATGTGAACTATAGTGCGTACTATGCATACTAGTAAAATATTAATGGGCAGATTCTAGTGTGTGAAAAAATTATTGTGACAAAGGTCCAGGTGATAGGGTTTGGCTACGGTGACAAAGTGCAAAAAGAATCAACTTAATCGGAGTTACGGTTTGGGAGATATGGCCATTTGAAGTTCGGATTCAAATCTGAATAAATTCAAATTTGAATCTGTCAAAAGTTTGCAAAAAGGATACCACTGAATAGATCTAAACAATACGAAGAATTTGCCGCTGGTTTCATCGAGTTTGGATCTACGGTTAAAAAGTTGTGGCTATGCGAAGTTTAGGGACTAATCTGCTAATTACAGGGACTAAACAGAGAAGAAAACTATCGCAAACAAGTCCCTGGCCACGTGGTGGCTCGTGGCTGGCCGAGCAGCGTCCGCTGCGGAGGCTATACGGCGAACGGCCGCTAAATAAGAAAAACCGTGGCGGCGGCTAACTAAAGAAAAACCGACGCTCGGTTTAAATAAAACCGGCCGGTCTAAGGGAACCGCGGTTAACCGCGTACCTCTTCGCAAAATAAAAAAAACCGATCCTAATCTAATCTGGACCGTTGGGGTCCGATCCAACGGGCGAGGGTGGGGCGGCGGCTTACAGTGGGCTGGAGGTGGTGGCCGGCGACGACGAAGACGGCGGCGCGGCGTCGGTGGCGGAGGGGACGGCGGCTACGGCGGTCCTCGGCGTCGGGGAAGAAGACGGGGAGGTGCGGCGCGTCGAGGGCGTCGCGAAGGTGATGGCGGCGTGCGTCGGCGACGTCCGGTCGGGGCGGGGCGAGGACGGCGGGGCTCGGAGCTCCGGCGAGATGCGCACGGCGACGACGAGCGGTAGGGGCGGCGTGGGAAGGTGCGGGTCGGCGAGGATGGAAGAGGGGGCCTTGGCCTTTATATAGGCGAGGGGAGGGCGTCGGGGGCAGCGGGATAAGCTCTATCCCGAGAGCTTCGGCCGGCGGGTTCGGGAGTGCGGCGGCGGGCTCATCCGAGCGGGACAAGCGGGAGGTTGGGGACGAGCTGACGAGCGGGGCCCGCCTGGCAGCGGCAGTGAGAGGAGGCGAGCGAGGGCGGGCGCGGGCGGTCGACCGGGCGGAAGGCGTCGGTGGCGCTGGGGCTGGCCTTGGGCCGAATGGCCAGTGGGCTGGCTGGCCTGGCCTGGCTAGGCGCGCGCGTCCCTGGGCCGAACTGGTTTCGGTCCAGGCGGGTGAGTGTTTTTTTTTTAACAGAACACTAAAGTGGTCATAATTAATTCAAAAGAATTAATAAAAACACCACAATAATTTATAAAATAACTATGCAATATTTAAAGCCTAATGAACATTAACTTAAGCACAGAACATTTTGAAAATATTTCCTAATGCAATTAATGCACTTTTTTGCAGATAAAATAAATACCAAATAAACTCCAAAACTTCAAATAATATTCAAATACCATTTTCCCACCCTTTTATATTTTGAGGAAGTCATCTTATCCCCTCTCATTTGTTTTTCTTGAGTGGAAAATATTATTTGAATATTTTTTTTTAAAACTCCAAAAATGCCAAGAAATATGATATGCATTGAATGATTCTATTAACATCCGAATTTAATAAAAATTGGGATGTTACAAACCTACCCCCCTTAAGATGAATCTCGTCCTCGAGATTCGGGTTGGCCAGCAAAAAGGTGTGGATGGTCCTGCCTGAGATCTTCTTCTCTTTCCCAGGTAGCTTCCTCCTCGGTGTGGTGACTCCACTGAACTTTGCAGAACCTGATGATCTTGGTTCGAGTGATCCTCTCTGCAGTCTCAAGAATCTTAATAGGCTTCTCCTCATAAGTCAGATCGCTCTCTAACTGAATTGCCTCGAGTGGCACTGTATCCCTCAAAGGAATATCCGCCATCTCTGCCTGACACTTCTTCAGCTGGGAAACATGGAACACGTCATGAACTCCTGTCAAAGCCCCTGGTAATTCCAACTGGTATGCAACCTCTCCTCTGCGTTCCAGAATCCTGTATGGTCCCACAAATCGTGGTGCTAACTTTCCTTTGACTCCAAATCTCTTAATACCTCGAAGTGGAGACACTCGAAGATATGCTCTATCTCCCACTTCATAGATCACTTCCTTGCGTTTAGCATCAACATAACTTTTCTGCCTTGACTGGGCTATCTTAAGTCTGTCACGAATCAACTTGACCTTCTCCTCTGAATCCCTGATCAAATCAGGTCCAAATAATTTGCGATCTCCAACTCCATTCCACATCAAAGGTGTCCTGCATTTCCTGCCATACAATGCCTCGAAAGGGGCCATCTGCAAACTGGCTTGGTAGCTGTTGTTGTACGAGAACTCTGCGTAGGGTAAGTTATCATCCCAACTAGACCCATAGTCTAGCGCACACGCTCTCAGCATGTCCTCCAGAATCTGATTGACTCTCTCTGTCTGCCCATCAGTCTGTGGATGGAAGGCTGTACTAAACTCTAGCCTGGTACCCAAAGTTTCATGCAACTGATTCCAAAACCTTGAGGTAAACTGTGTTCCTCTATCTGATACGATGCTCCTCGGAACTCCATGCAGACATACAATCCTGGTCATATATATCTTTGCTAGCTTAGCACTTGTATAGGTGGTCTTCACTGGAATGAAGTGGGCAACCTTGGTCAAACGATCCACTATCACCCAAATGGAATCATAACCTGAACGGGTCCTGGGTAACCCCGTGATAAAGTCCATACCAAGTTTATCCCATTTCCAATCAGGTATTGGCAACGGCTGAAGTAAACCTGCTGGTTTCTGATGCTCTGCCTTTACTCTCTGACATACATCACATATTGCCACATACTCGGCAATCTCTCTCTTCATACCGGCCCACCAAAAACTTTCCTTCAAGTCCAAATACATCTTGGTGTTGCCTGGGTGTATCGAATATGGTGAGTCATGAGCCTCCTGAAGAATCAACTTCCTGATCTCTGGATCATTGGGTACACAAATCCGTTGCTCAAACCATATGGTTCCATTTTCATCCTCACGAAATCCTTTTGCTTTCCCTTTTCTCATCATTTCCTTTATCTCAGCAATACCTTGGTCCAACTTCTGGGCTTCTCTGATTCTTCCCAACAAGGTGGATTGTACCTCGAGTGCGGCAACATAACCTCTTGGAACTATTTCTAACTGAAGGTCTCTAAGCTCATCACATAACTCCTGAGGTAAATCTCCTGCTGTAAGGGTGTTAACGTAACTCTTACGGCTCAAAGCATCCGCCACAACATTGGCTTTTCCTGGATGATAATGCAGACTCATGTCATAATCCTTTATAAGTTCCAACCATCTCCTTTGCCTGAGATTCAACTCCTTCTGCGTGAAAATGTACTTCAAACTCTTGTGATCCGTGTAAACATCACAACGATTCCCAATAAGATAGTGTCTCCATGTCTTGAGTGCATGCACAACGGCTGCTAACTCCAAGTCATGCGTGGCATAGTTCAACTCATGAGGTCGAAGCTGTCGTGAAGCATAAGCTACAACTTTTCCCTCCTGCATAAGAACACCTCCAAGTCCCTGACGTGAAGCATCACAATACACCTGAAAGTCCTTGTGTACGTCGGGTAGGATTAGCACTGGGGCTGTAACCAAACGCTTCTTCAACTCTTGAAAGCTGGCTTCACACTCTTCAGTCCAAACGAACTTGGTGTCCTTCTTCAACAACGTTGTCATGGGCCTTGCAATCTTAGAGAAATTTTCAATAAATCTCCGGTAATATCCTGCAAGTCCAAGGAAACTGCGAATCTCGCCAACTGTGGTGGGTGCATTCCATTCTGTGACTGACTCTACCTTGGTAGGGTCCACTGCAATCCCTTCACCTGACACAACATGTCCAAGGAATCCGACTTCCTTGAGCCAAAACTCACACTTGCTGAACTTGGCATAAAGTTGATGTTCTCTGAGCTTCTCCAGAACCAAGCGCAGATGTTCAGCGTGTTCCTCCTCATTCTTGGAGAAAACCAATATGTCATCAATGAATACCACAACGAACTTATCCAAGAACTCCATGAACACCTTGTTCATCATGCTCATAAAATAGGCAGGGGCATTAGTCAAACCAAAGGACATGACTGTATACTCATAAAGCCCATACCTTGTAGTAAAAGTTGTCTTGGGTATATCCTTCTCACGGATCTTCAATTGGTGATAACCCGATCGAAGATCGATCTTGGAGAAAACACTAGCTCCTTCTAGCTGGTCAAACAAGTCATTGATCATCGGTAGGGGATACTTGTTCTTGATGGTCACCTCGTTCAAAGAGCGGTAATCCACACACATCCTCAAGGTTCCATCCTTCTTCTCTACTAAGAGTACTGGGGCTCCCCAAGGTGATGAACTCGGGCGAATATACCCTTTCTCTAGCAACTCCTTAATCTGTTTCTTGACTTCCTCCAAATCATTAGCGGGCATCCGATACGGCCTCTTGGAGATAGGTCCTGTACCTGGCAGCAACTCAATCAAAAACTCAATCTCCCGATCTGGCGGCATACCTGGTAACTCCTCCGGAAATACATCGGGATAATCCTTCACCACTGGTACTTCTTCCTGGACAACTCCCGTAAGAGAGTTCACCTGAGTCCTCTTAGGCTTAAGCCTAGATACATACTTGATCCTCTTCTTCTCTGGGGTGGTGAGAAAAATCGATCTACTAGCACAATCGATGGTCCCCTCATACTTGGACATCCAATCCATCCCTAGGATTACATCCAACCCTTGAGACTCTAGTATGATCATATCCGTAGGGAAAACATGTCCCCCTATGTTCAAAGGCAACTGGAAACATCCCTGACTAGCCATAGACTCGGCTCCTGGGGAACTCACTAGAATGGGTGCCTTAAGAGCTACGGTAGGCAACTTATGTCTATCCACGAATCCCCTCGATATGAATGAATGCGATGCACCAGTGTCAAAAAGAATGAGTGCTGGAAATAAATTAACCAAGAACTTACCAATCACTGCGTCAGGCTGTTCATAGACCTCTTCCACATTGACATGATTCACATGCCCCTTAGTGAAAGGATTAGGCTTCTTGCCTCCAGAATTCCCATTGCCATTTCCATTTCCATTCTGCGCCTCAGGACACTCATTGGAGTAGTGCCCTGTCTTCTTGCATTTGAAGCAAGTGATGTGACTCAGATCTTTCTTCATTGGTGTAGAAGAGTTGAAATGCTGCTGGTTGCCATTCCCTCCATTGCCATTTCCATGCTTGTGACCATGGTGGTTGTGTCCATTTCCTCCATGCTGAATGTGGCCTCCATGGTTATGATGATTCCCTCCAAACTTGCTAGTTCCTGATCTAGAACTTCCTGAGTACTGGCTATAGCGGGGTTTTTGTTGAACTCCGGAGTTATACTTCCCATGACCGTACTTTCTCTTACGATTTTCCATCTGCTGGTGCTTGCCCTCGAGAATGGTAGCCTTATCAACCAACTCCTGATAGTTCGCAAAGGTCACCACAGTCAACTGAACTCCCAACTCATCGTTTAGTCCCTCCAGAAACTTCTCCTGCTTGGCTGCATCAGTGGCCACGTCCCCTGGTGCATAACGGGCCAACTTACTGAACTCCTCAGCATACTGGGATACCGTGCGTCCTCCCTGGCGCAAACTGCGGAACTCCTTCTTCTTCAGACTCATGGCTCCAGCTGAGACATGAGCAGTGCGGAATGCCTGCTGGAACTGAGTCCAAGTCACATTCTCCAAGGGGTATGTGGTGGTGTAGTTCTCCCACCAAGCAGCGGCCGGGCCATCCAGCTGATGGGCGGCAAACTTCACCTTCTCAGTATCATTACATCCTGCCGTGGCTAGCTCCCTTCCTATCTTGCGGAGCCAGTCATCTGCGACGATTGGCTCCGTGCTGCTGGAGAACACGGGTGGTTTCAGCCTCAGAAAACGGGTAAGACTATCAACTGGGGGTGGCGGCGATGGGTTGTTGTTGTTCTGGTTCTGGTTCTGAATGAGCATCTGCATAAGAGCATTCTGCTGCTGGATCAATTGCGTGAGTTCCGGCGGAAAGTTGAGTTCAGGGTCACGTCTTGAAGGCATCTGATGGGTTTAGAGTGGATGAGAAGTCAGAAGAGAATAAGGCCTAGGGAGTAAAATCATACTACCCATATGCACATGATAGCAATAAAATTTCAAATCACTCCAATTCAATTTCACTCAAAGGGGTTCACATGAACAATCAAACCTAAGGTAAGCCATGTCACAAGATTTGACAAGGTCTGACAAATGAAATAAAACTAATCGGATAACGAAATCAAATTTCTAACTCTCATGGTGGTATAAAATCTAACTCTCGTCGGATGAAGACCAGTCAACCATGTTGACATCAGGTGTCCTTGCATCACTGTCGGTGTCATGATCTCCAAGCTCATCACCCTGGTCCTTGTCCTGGCTGACATAGGCACCATACGAGTGATCCTCCTGAATGTTTTCTCCCTCATCCAGCTTCTCCTCGGCCTCCTCAAGCTCAAGCTTCAGATCGTCGATCTTCTCTTGTAGTGCGTCCAGCTCTCCCTCATGCTCGATGCGAGCGTCTTGGAGTTCCTCCTCGAGATCGGCCTTGCGAGTCATGAGGTTCTTGATGACGATCATGTTGTCAGACAGCTCCAGCTCCATCATACGAATGTGATCCTCCATGTCCTGGATATGGGATGCTATCGTCTCGTCCTCCAGGGTACGCACCACATCTCCTTTTACATCACGGCGTCCGTACATCACGAAGGAGGTCCTCTTGAGGTCTTCGTCATACTCCTCCCGAATGCGTCCGAGAGCAATGTGAGCAGCGATGCCCCTGCCCAAGCCCCATGTTGCAGTATCCACATGGAAATCAATGGGCTTGGTGCGGTTTCCGAGGATGCGTCCAGGGATATGGGCATCGATCCTCCAACATGTCTCCTCGGGAAGGGTGGCGGTGAAGGTTCCAGTGAATGTGGGAAGCCCAATCTTCAGGTGCTTCACGATCTTCACCAGCTGCCGTCCAAAAGGCATGGTCTCATCGGGCTGCTCAAACTCGACAATGGCGGACGACATCTAAATTTTGAAAAAGGGAAGAAATTAGTATAGAAGTAAAGAAGGTACGAGACCAACGGATATATAGGGAAAATGAAAAATAAAGTTTTATCCTATGGCTTTTCCATTTTCTAGGGGTCGCGTCCTACAGTCAACGTGTGCTCTGATACCATCTTGTAGCGACCCGACTCGGTAAGAGTCGAAGTCTCTGTGCTTACCGTGCTAGTCCCTGGATCGACTTGCTAGCACACACAGTACTCGATGAAATAACAGAAATAACACACATCTCTTTATTACATCGATAGTCCAGGAGCAATACATTTATTACCAAATAGGGCATAGAGCCAATAACAAATACTGCGGAAGCAAAGTAGTAAATGAGTCCAACTCCACGAGCAAGGTTGAGTGTAGAACATCGACCTATCGCACCTTAATCCTCGTCGGATATATCTGCAACGTGATAAGTTGCAGCCATATAGGTCAGTACATTGAATGTACTGGCAAGTCACATCATAAGTGTAATGAACCTACTTGTACATGCAATTTGGCTGGTGGAAAGCTCTAAGTTTAATTATTTTTTTTTGCATAAAGCTAGTTTTTCCCTATTAGAAAAGATGTTATTCTACTACTACACATTTGCATAGGATGAGTTGGCAAACCCAACTCCATCCGTTCCCAAGTTTCATTTAAATCCCAACTGTTTAATTAAAGGTGAGGAGATCTCCCAGCATTTTCACTACTAGAAGCTCAAGATGTCCGTAACCGGGGACATGGCTAATCGATTAGGTTGACACTCTGCAGAGGTTGCGCACTTTTCCCCACAAGACTCGACCACCTCCATGATCGGAAGATCGAGACATAGTCTTTCGAAAATGTTCCCCCTTAACCCACGGATAGGCCGGTACACCTACATCCTTCTACATCTGCTAGCCCATCCCGGAAGGGGTCACACTAACTACTCAACTAAGCCAGAGCCCATATTGGCTTGTGGCTGCACACGTAAGCTTCTAGACATGAGAATACGATTGGTCTCTTTGAGCCTGAGCGGACGGTCCACTAGTGGTGCACCACCATGGATTTCCCATGCGTGCCCCACTGTACTTCGCCACCATTCCATCAAGTTTCCGCCCAGGTAGTTCATTAATTATCTTAGGTCCTACTTACTACATTGTTACTCATACTTTACAATGTTCACTCCCCAATCCACGTCTACTTAGCGAAGCAACATATGTAAAACGATGGCGACAATGTCATATGGTTCAGACCTACCTCAATGAACTACTGGTGAAAGCATAGTCATGCGGCATCAATTCCTACCATGCAGTCCTACCGCAAAGAACTAAGTGCATAAAAAAAACATAGGTAAGGAAACATGATCAAGATGCAACTTGCCTTGGTACTGCTGGTTGAACTCTAAAGACTGAAAATATTCTGCTTCGCACTCCGGGCAATCTATCGCAAAGGAGATAAACAAACATAAACAAACATTCAAGAGAACCAAGAAGAACATGCAAAGCAAAAGTCTCGGAAAAACCAAATGAACAAACATCACACTTAACTAGCATGAAAAATATTCTAGATGCAAAACAACATAGGCCTATGGTTCAAAGAGTGATGTGAACTATAGTGCGTACTATGCATACTAGTAAAATATTAATGGGCAGATTCTAGTGTGTGAAAAAATTATTGTGACAAAGGTCCAGGTGATAGGGTTTGGCTACGGTGACAAAGTGCAAAAAGAATCAACTTAATCGGAGTTACGGTTTGGGAGATATGGCCATTTGAAGTTCGGATTCAAATCTGAATAAATTCAAATTTGAATCTGTCAAAAGTTTGCAAAAAGGATACCACTGGATAGATCTAAACAATACGAAGAATTTGCCGCTGGTTTCATCGAGTTTGGATCTACGGTTAAAAAGTTGTGGCTATGCGAAGTTTAGGGACTAATCTGCTAATTACAGGGACTAAACAGAGAAGAAAACTATCGCAAACAAGTCCCTGGCCACGTGGTGGCTCGTGGCTGGCCGAGCAGCGTCCGCTGCGGAGGCTATACGGCGAACGGCCGCTAACTAAGAAAACCAGTGGCGGCGGCTAACTAAAGAAAAACCGACGCTCGGTTTAAATAAAACCGGCCGGTCTAAGGGAACCGCGGTTAACCGCGTACCTCTTCGCAAAATAAAAAAACCCGATCCTAATCTAATCTGGACCGTTGGGGTCCGATCCAACGGGCGAGGGTGGGGCGGCGGCTTACAGTGGGCTGGAGGTGGTGGCCGGCGACGACGAAGACGGCGGCGCGGCGTCGGTGGCGGAGGGGACGGCGGCTACGGCGGTCCTCGGCGTCGGGGAAGAAGACGGGGAGGTGCGGCGCGTCGAGGGCGTCGCGAAGGTGATGGCGGCGTGCGTCGGCGACGTCCGGTCGGGGCGGGGCGAGGACGGCGGGGCTCGGAGCTCCGGCGAGATGCGCACGGCGACGACGAGCGGTAGGGGCGGCGTGGGAAGGTGCGGGTCGGCGAGGATGGAAGAGGGGGCCTTGGCCTTTATATAGGCGAGGGGAGGGCGTCGGGGGCAGCGGGATAAGCTCTATCCCGAGAGCTTCGGCCGGCGGGTTCGGGAGTGCGGCGGCGGGCTCATCCGAGCGGGACAAGCGGGAGGTTGGGGACGAGCTGACGAGCGGGGCCCGCCTGGCAGCGGCAGTGAGAGGAGGCGAGCGAGGGCGGGCGCGGGCGGTCGACCGGGCGGAAGGCGTCGGTGGCGCTGGGGCTGGCCTTGGGCCGAATGGCCAGTGGGCTGGCTGGCCTGGCCTGGCTAGGCGCGCGCGTCCCTGGGCCGAACTGGGTTTCGGTCCAGGCGGGTGAGTGTTTTTTTTTTTAACAGAACACTAAAGTGGTCATAATTAATTCAAAAGAATTAATAAAAACACCACAATAATTTATAAAATAACTATGCAATATTTAAAGCCTAATGAACATTAACTTAAGCACAGAACATTTTGAAAATATTTCCTAATGCAATTAATGCACTTTTTTGCAGATAAAATAAATACCAAATAAACTCCAAAACTTCAAATAATATTCAAATACCATTTTCCCACCCTTTTATATTTTGAGGAAGTCATCTTATCCCCTCTCATTTGTTTTTCTTGAGTGGAAAATATTATTTGAATATTTTTTTTAAAACTCCAAAAATGCCAAGAAATATGATATGCATTGAATGATTCTATTAACATCCGAATTTAATAAAAATTGGGATGTTACATACACATGCATCATTATCAACAAAGGGGGGTGGTGGAGTTTGACTGCAGCAAGCCAGCTTTGACTCGGTGGCTAACCTGAACTACGACTGCAAGTAACTCTTTTGAGGTGGCGCACACGAGTCCACATATTCACCATATCAATACACCACTATGGATCCGCTCCCGTCTCCCTACGAGAACGCCATCCATAGCACTCACGCTTATCTTGCGTATTTTAGAGTATCCACTTTCACTTGTCTATGAACTATGCAAGGGGTCCAAGTTTCCATATCCGAGGAATCCGGCTATTCGAATAGATGATGCTAACCCTGCAGGGGTGTACTTCTTCACACACGCTTTCGCCACTTATCGCCCTGTACACGTCATGTACCTCGGCAACCTTCAAGCGGAAGCCGGGCGAGGGAGTCGGCCACGACCTGACTAACCGAACAAGTCTCTAGTCCAGGTTTATCGCCTATTCAGGTTCCATCCGCAAGGAGATCCGGCCGGGGTGTCGCTTACGGCCCCAAACGATGTGTGCAGGGTTCCCAAGCCCACCAACCGGGTGCCACTTGGTACACCGTGCCACTGTGCCTAGTCTGTCCCAAGCCCACCTGTACCGTGTGCCACTTGGTAGACTACTAACACTACCTACAAACACCAGAAACTAGTTGCAACTCCTGGACAGAGATCAAGTTGATTAATAAGTCGAGAGAGCTTGGAGCGCCCGGAGCCCAATGTGTGGTAGTAACTGGTCATGGATCACAAACACAGAACTCAGTTCCTGAGGACGGCTGCAATAAGACAACCCACCATGTACTCCTACATGGCCTCTCACCGCTACCTTTACCAAATCGTGTTCACACACTTAGCTCACACACAGTAGGACATGTTCACACGCCTCTGATTCATCCCCGATGAATCAGACCTGACTCAACTCTAAGCAATAGCAGGCATGACAACAAGCATGAATGAGTAGGCACATCAGGGCTCAAACAACTCCTACTCATGCTAGTGGGTTTCATCTATTTACTGTGGCAATGACAGGTCATGCAAAGGATAAAGGGGTTCAGCTACCGCAGCAAGTAACAAATATGTCGTTGTTGTCCTAATGCAGTAAAAGAGAGCAAGAGCGAGAGAGTGGGATTTTATCGGAATGAACAAGGGGGTTTTGCTTGCCTGGCACTTCTGAAGATAACATTGAGTCTTCATCAGTGTCAACGATCACATCATCGGTATCACGTCTATCGAGAGGGGACAAATACCGGCAACACAGAAGGGAACACAATCAATGCAATGCACAATATGATGCATGCTATGACATGGCAATATGAATGTGTTCTGGGCTAATGCACCTAAAACCAGATTAAATGAAGTTGGTTTGAATCCAAGATTCAAATTCAAACTCCATATGTGGTTATTTAAATGTCATTTACTTCATTTGCCCTAAACAGTGGTGATAAGTTGTTCTAACATGCATGTAAATGGTACAGATGGATTCCTTGATTTTTTCTGATAATTTTTCATATATAAATTATTTAATTTGGAGTTACGGTTAATTTTCTATGATTTATTGAAGTTTTAGCTATTTCTGGAATTTCCTGATTATATATAAAATAAACTAAATTACAGAAAAGGAATATTGCGTCAGCATGACGCCGGGGTGACGTCAGCAGGTCAAAGGCGTCGACCAGGTCAAACCTGACCAGTGGGGTCCACTGGTCAGTGACCCAGTCAACTAACCAAGTTAGTTAGCCCTAACTAACTTAGTTAGCCGGGCGGGGCCCGCATGTCAGTGGCCTGTCTAATTAGCTAAGTTAATTAGCGCTAACTAATCTAACACTAATCAAGCAGGCGCCTGGGCCCACACGTCAGGGGGTCAAACCCCGGGTCAACTCGCCGGAGTTGACCGGCGGCTCGTCGCCGGCGGAGCCAGAGACGGCGGAGGGGGTCGGAAATCCTCCTCCGGCGACCAAATGGCCGGCGGAGGGCAGCTACGTGACGCTGAAGATCCCGCGCGTCGAGTGGTGCGGTCAGTTAGGCCGGGGGCGACCTATATCGACGGCGGCGAGCTCAAAGGCGGCGGCCGGAGCACGGCGAGGTCGGGGTTGGCGCTAGGGGGCACGGCAGGTCGCACGGGTGGGCACGCTCGGCTCCTGGAAGGGTGCTGAGCACGTTGCCGTGCTCGGGAGTTAGCTACGGTGGCTCTAGCACCGTCTGCGTCATCGCCGGCGGCGAGGAACGGTCGGCTCCGACAGCCAGGGTGGTTAGAGGGCGCGGACGGGCACGGAGAGAGAGGGGAAATGGACAGGGGCTCACGGTGAGTTCGAAGAGAAGGTCGGCGTGCTCGGGGAGGCGGTGGAGACGGCGAATCAACGACGGCGGTGGTCGGATCCCGAGGTGGAAGACGACGGCGATGGCGATGTTCCGGGCCCTCCCGGCTTGCGTGGCTCATCGAAGATGAAGAAGACAACGTGGCGGAGCTTCTGGGCGCGTCGGGTTTGCGTGGGGTGGCCGGTGTCCGCGAGGGAGCTCGTCGGTGGCGGCGGCTCCGTTCGGTCGTGGGAGGGAGAGAGAGCAGAGGGGGAATAGGGACGGAGGGAGAGCGAGAGGGGTTCCAGGGAGAGTGAGAGAGAGGCCAGGGGTGTCGTGGCGTCTCCAGGCGCATCGAGGAGGGAGGCAACCAGGCAGGAGGTGGCCAAGCGCGACGGCGGTGCTCGCCACCGAGCTACTTCGTGCGCTGGCACGGGAAGAAGACAGGAGAAGGGGGGCCAGGTGGGCTGGGCCACGCAGGTGGGCTGCACAGTGTTGGGCAGTGGTGGCTGCCAGGTAAACTGAGGTAAGTTCTCTCTCTGCTTTTATTTATTGTTTTCTATTTTTGTTCTGTTTTATTTAATTGGCACTGAATTTTAATTCAAACAGAATTTGAAAACAGTGCCAAAACTCCCCTGGATATTTTTAAGTCACTTAATGGACTTCTCCACACATAACAAAAATATCTCAGGTCATTTGAAAATATATTCATTATATATTATGAATATAACTCCAAATTCAAATAAAATATTGATTTAAAATCAGAGCCCAATAATTCCTTAGAAATGTCCCAAAATTTTGGTTTGATTTATAACTCTTGCCAAAATTGTCAGAGCTATTTCTAGGGCATTTTGGATTTACTGATTGCAATTTTAGGGTTTCTTGTCCCTCTTTTATTTAGGGTTTTGAGGCTTCCAATTTTCCTCAGTTCAAGTTTCAAAAATTTAAACATGATGCACAGATGGAAGCAAGCATAGGACAGGCCAGAACTAGGGATGTGACATCGACCACCTATCCACCCAAGTCGGTACCTGCTTCAAAACAATGCCTCCAGCATGGAGTGTGACGTCTGACATCGCCATCATCCGATTCGTGAAAACAGATCTAGGGTTTCCCCAGAGCAGGCCAAAAAAAGTGATGTGATTTGCTATGACGATGCCTTGGACAAGATAATGACTGCAAAAACACCGTTATCATCCACCATAACCGTAGTCAGGCTCGGTTTTCACCGAAAGTCTTGCCACCACCAACCGGCCAGCACGCAGCGGCTAGCACGCAGCAGAGCGGCCGTCGCCGACCGACCGACGAGCTAGAGCTAGAGCGGACAAATCTGACACGACTTTTAAGAAATTAGGTTCATTAATTTATATCGTGTTGCTCTGACTCCCTGGCACCATTGTGGGTGGTCCGCCGACCTATGAGCCGGGTTAGCTGCCATGCATGCAAGTCTCGATTTGTGACTCATCGCCGTAGAGGTCCACCGGAGCGAAAGGCGGCCATCAACACATGTCATCCGCCTCCATCCAAGGCGGCAACGTCGCACCCACACTGTTTCCTTCCCAATTTTGTACTTTGCGTGTATGGCTGAGAGCATCTCCAGCCGTTGGCACCCCAAGGGGCGCGTAAAATCGCCGTCTAAGGGCGAGTCGGCGTGAACAAACGGCCTGAGGGCGAGTTGTTGCCCAGTCGCCGGCCCCAGGGCCGCCCCGAGACGCGTCTAATTTTCTTTAAAAAAACGATTCGGCGAAGTTCGGTTAAAACACGGCCTTATTTCGGCAAATTTTGCAATATATTAGACATATTCGCGACTTACATAGCAAAATTTATCTAAAAAAAGAAATCACTAAATGTGGAGTAGTCGCCGTCGTCGCCACCGCCGTCATCGGCCTTCTACTCCTTGACGCGGCCGTCCCTGCTGGACCCCTGCCCGGTGTCGCCATGGCGAACAGGTGGCGGCGGCGGTGCTCGTCGTCGTCGCTGTCCTCGAGGACGACGACGCCTCCTTTGTCACGGCCCCGACGGCGCTCTTCGAAGCGCTGCAGGGCGGCGCACTGGCGCTTCATCTCCATCTCGACGTAGTCCTTGCGCGCCCATTTCAGGGCCGCCTCGTCGTCGAGCTCCACGTCGCCGTGCTCCGTCTTCACGGCGGGGAGCCCCGACTCGGTTTTCACGGCCACGAGCCCCGGCTCCGTCTTTGGCTTGACGAAGCACGGTGGAGCCGACGTGGAGGCGCGCCGGCCGCCCTGTTGATGACGATGCGGCGCTACGAGTGCGCCGGCCGAGCGGCGTCTCCGCCGCGGGCTCGCCCTTGACGCCGAGCAACGCCGGAGTGCCGGAGGAGTAGGAAGATGAGCGTGCGGAGGAGTGCGAGGAGAAAGAGGAGGAGGCGCCGAACCTCCTGGGCATCCATTGCCCGGCGCGTCGGCGCGGGGCGGCCACCGGAGGGTATGCGAGTGGCAGTTCGTTGCCGCCCTCAAGGTGCGTCAGCACGCCCTCGAGCGTGCGGCCAGGGACGCCCCACCACATGCGGCGGCCGTCGTTGTTCTTCATGCCGCCGACCACCGGCACCCCGTTGGTGGACGCTAGCCTCTACCTGATGAGGATACACACCTAGGGTAGGGTCATAGGCCTGACCTACACACCCTACCCAAGGTCACTACCCGAGAAGATGAGAAGATCAAGAATCCACTCGATGATGCAATCACTCGACCGGAATTCTCTACCTTCACTCGACCATATGGGAACCACTCGGCTACGTCGAATACCAGGAGTCGATAGGACGTACAACGGCCAGATATTCACTCCTTAGTCTTCATGAGCATTAAGAGTACTTAATGCTGGCATTATCAGTAACGCCCCTTTACTTTATGTACATTAGTTCCCTTGTAATGGAGGCGGGCTGGGGTCCTGGCGCACTCTATATAAGCCACCCCCCTCCTCTGGCACAAGGGTTTGCACCCCCTGTAATTCAACACACATAATCCAATCGACCGCCTCCGGACACCGAGACGTAGGGCTATTACTTCCTCCGACAAGGGCCTGAACTCGTAAATCTCGTGTGTACATCTTCGCCATAGCTAAGATCTTGCCTCTCCATACCTACGCCCCTTTCTACTGTCAGGCTTAGAACCACGACAGTTGGCGCCCACTGTGGGGCAGGTGTCTTCGCGACTTGTTGGTGAAGTTTGAAGTTTTTCCGATCACCATCATCATGATTTCCGGCGGCGGATTGGCTGAGGGTCATGAGATCCGTCTTGGCGCACTCGTATTCGTCGCCGACGACTCCGCATGGCTCCAAGAAGCTCCCGTGGACATTGAGGCGCTCCTCGTCCGAGGGGCGACACACTTCCGCGCGTGCGTTCGCGGCGTTCTTCTCCGGCAGCCGTCCACTCAATATCAGTCGGCTCCAATGGCGTTTTGCCTCCCCGCTGTCCGTCGCCGCACGCGATCCGGTCGATCGCGGCTTCAGCGGTGGGTGAAACACGCGGTGGCTCGGCAGTCGACCACCCACCAAGTCACGGCAATCGAGCCCGACGAGACTCTCCACGGCGTGTTCGATCTGTCGACTGGCTCTGCGGAGACCGCATCCGAGTGCGATAGCAGCAATCATGCGGCCGAAGTCTTGATGGTTGATGGGCCTCATAGCCCACCTGGTTTCCGCCGCGAGGGCGGCGGAGACGGAGGCGGCGATCCGTGGCACGTCCACGAGGAATACCGACCCGAGCCCCTCTCGTCTCAGCAGAGGGAAGAACTTCGTCGCCGCAACATGGATGCACTCCACACGCCCATCGTTGGAGAAACCCCCGAGGCTCGAGCCTTGGAGGAGGTGCGCTTACCTAATTTGGCTGAGCGCACTCGACTGGATAACCTCCAGCGGGCTCTCGACGAGCGCGCTCAGGAGCGGATCCATGAGACCAGTTGACGACAACTTTTCCACCTCCACCTAAGGTATACCGCACTCTGATTCAGAATCTTATAGCTGCAGCCCGCATAGCAGAGTCGATCCAACCTTCCCAGTAAAAAGCTGGCAGAGGGTTGATCCAAATCCGGGCCCTGCTCAAGTTGACAGGAGAGCAGAATACAGCAGTATCTCAGTCGCAGAATAGGATTCACAACAGATCCGTTGCAGCGGACACGGTTCAGTCGGTTCATAGCCCCAGATCACCTCCGCGGTGTGAATGGCGTGTGTAATATGATCATCCACTCGACCGTGACAATCGCCATCGAGGACCCACGCCTCCCGCGAGGAGTGCGTCGTATGTGCCTCGGCGGAACGAGACAGGCGCTGTCATAGTGGTGAGCGCAGAGCTTTAATCTACCCAAGGGAACCGGGCTTTGACGCGAGATCTATCCTCGTTCAAGGCCTGGTCGACCGAAACAGGGTGCACAGAGAAGACCCAGGCAGAGACCGTCCAAGTGGCAGTCGAGTGCATGTTTCTGGTCCCGAGTGTTTTAGCAGAGCCATCAGAGCAACAGTGATTCCTCCCAACTTCAGGTTGGCGTCCAGGGTCAGTAAGTTCACCAGTGAATCCAAGCCGGAAACATGGCTTGAATATTACCGAGTGGCTGTGCAGATTGGGGGCGGCAACGACGAGATAATGACGAAGCACCTCCCTCTTATGTTGGAAGGATCGGCCCGAGCGTGGCTGACTCAGTTGAATCCAGGCAGTATTCACAGTTGGGAAGAGCCGAGTGTTCGTGAGAACTTTCGAGGGCACGTGCAAGCGACCAGCAGGTTTGCCCAAGCTGCAGCATCGTGTGCAGAAGCCGAATGAGACTTTGAGGGAGTTCATCCAGAGATGGTCCATTTTGCATCACACCGTCGAGAATGTTTCAGAGCATAAAGCTGTATGTGCTTTCAAGGAAGGCGTCAAATACAGGGAATTGGTCTTGAAATTCGGTCGAACTGGAGATATGACTCTGGCTCGAATGATGGAGATAGACACCCGGTACGCTAACGGAGAAGAAGAGGATCGACTCCGTAGTGGGAAGAGCATACCAGTCGGCCAAGAGGCCGGTGGAGGTAACTCCAGTCGGAAGGAGAAGCGTAAATCCGAGCTAGCAGCACCTGGAGAGGTCGCAGCCGTGAATCAAGGAAAGTTTAAGGGAAAACCTAAGGGGCCCTGGCCCCCTAAGAAGGTGAAGGATAAAGAAGGGAATAATGTGCTAGATTTGCCATGCCACATCCACACGAAGAAAGATGACGAAGGTAATCTGATTTACCCGAAGCATACCACTCGGCAGTGTCGACTCCTAATCCAGCAGTTCCGAGAGAAACCGCCCAATGAGAAGGAGAATGAGTCGGACAAAGACGAGGATGAAGAGGAAGATGATTGTTATCCCAAAGTCAATTCCACTCTAATGTTTTCTGCTGATGTTGAAAGCAAGAGTCGATTGAATGTCATCAACAGAGAAGTGAAAATGGTTGCCCCTGCGAAGAAGACCACCTATCTGAGATGGTCTCAGACAGCCATCACATTCGACCAGTTGGACCATCCCGCTCGTGTGGCCACCCCTGGGAGGCAAGCACTAGAGGTCGACCCTGTTGTTGGGGGCACTCGACTGACCAAAGTACTGATGGATGGTGGCAGTGGCCTGAACATCCTTTATGCTGAAACCTTGAAGGGTATGGGCATTCCCATGTCCAAACTTAGTGAGAGAAACATGAGTTTCCGTGGTGTTATCCCTGGGAAGAAAGCCGAATCACTCAGCCAGATCGCCCTCGATGTGGTTTTCGGTGATTCCAAGCATTACCGTAAGGAGAAGTTAACATTTGAAGTCGTGGATTTCCAAAGTGCCTATCATGCCATTTTGGGTAGGCCAGCCTATGCACGTTTTATGGCCCGACCATGTTATGTGTACCTCAAACTGAAGATGCCTGGCCCCAAAGGTGTGATTACAGTAACTGGCAATCGGCAGAAGGCGGAGGAGTGCTTTCAGAAAGGTTCCAAGATCGCCGACGCTCAGATGGCAGCGGTCGAATTGCAAGAGTATCAGAAGAGTGCAAATCCGAGTGATTTGCTCCGAGCCAAGAAGCCCGCTACAGACTCTGCATTTCAGTCGAGTGGTGAAATGAAGCCGATTCGTATTCACCCGACCGATCCCAATGCTGCGCTGACCCATATTTCAACGATGCTCGACATCAAATAGGAAGAAGCGCTCATCCAGTTCCTCCGTGAGAACTGGGACATCTTCGCATGGAAACCCTCTGACATGCCAGGTGTACCCAGGGGACTGGCTGAGCACTGTTTGCGTGTCCACCCCAAGGTAAAACCCATCAAAGAGCACCTTCGACGGTCCGCTGTCCAGAAGAGAAAGGCAATTGGCAAAGAAGTGGCTCGGCTGTTGGCAGCAAAATTCATCCGTGAAATCTACCACTCCGAGTGGTTAGCCAACGTAGTCATGGTCCCCAAAAAGGACGATTCACTTCATATGTCCATTGATTTCAAGCATATCAATCGGGCCTGCCCGAAAGATCACTTCCCTCTCCCTTGCATCGATCAGATTGTTGACTCGACTGCGGGGTGTGAGCGCTTGTCCTTCCTAGATGCATATTCTGGATACCATCAGATTCGACTGTATGGTCCCGATGAAATAAAAACAGCCTTCATCACCCCATTCGGGTGCTTTTGCTATGTTACCATGCCTTTCGGTTTGAAAAATCCCGGAGCCACATTCATGAGAATGATTCAGAAGTGCCTGCTCACTCAAATCAGTCGGAATGTGGAAGCATACATGGATGGCATTGTGGTCAAGTCTCGCAAAGGCTCCGACCTATTGACTGACCTTGCAGAAACCCTTGCCAACCCGAGGACGTATGATATCAAGCTTAATCCGTCAAAATGCACGTTCGGAGTTCCAGGAGGAAAGTTACTCGGTTTTCTCGTTTCCGAAAGAGGGATCGACGCCAATCCAGAAAAAGTTGATACCATCCTCCAAATGAAATGCCTCGTGCGAGTGCATGACATTCAGAAGCTGACTGGTTGTCTGGCCGCCCTGAGTCGATTTATTTCTCATCTCGGCGAAAAGGCCTTGCCTCTTTACCGACTGATGAAGAAGTCTGATAAGTTCGAGTGGACTAATGAAGCTGATGTAGCGTTTGCAGAGCTCAAAACCCTGCTTTCCACCCAGCCGGTGCTCGCTGCACCAATCAGCAAAGAGCCTTTACTGCTTTACATTGCAGCCACTGCACAAGTTGTTAGCGCAGTACTCACGGTCGAGCGAGAAGAAGAAGGAAAAGCTTACAAGGTTCAACGCCCGGTCTATTATCTCTCTGAAGTTTTGACTCCATCCAAGCAACGATACCCACATTATCAGAAGCTTGTCTATGGAACATACATGACTATGAAGAAAGTCGTGCACTATTTCTCTGACCACTCCATTACAGTCGTCAGCGATGTGCCACTATCTAAGATTCTGAATAACGGAGACGCAACTGGTCGAGTGGCCAAATGGGTGATTGAACTCCTTCCATTAGATATCAAGTTCGAGGCAAAGAAGGCCATCAAGTCCCAAGCAATTGCAGATTTCCTTGCCAAGTGGATTGAGCAGCAATTGCCGACTCAAGTTCACTCGGAGCATTGGACTATGTTCTTTGCTGGCTCCAAGATGTTGAATGGTTCAGGTGCTGGAGTAGTTTTGGTATCCCCCCGCGTAGACAGGCTCAGTTATGTTCTCCAGATTCATTTTGATTCCTCCAATAACGAAGCCGAATAAAAAGCACTACTATATGGGTTGCGTATGGCCATTTCACTCGGCGTCCGTCGCCTTATGGTCTACGGTGACTCAGATTTGGTGGTCAACCAAGTGATGAAGGAATGGGATGTTAGGAGCCCAGCCATGACTGGTTACTGCAACGCAGTGAGAAAGCTGGAGAAGAGGTTTGAAGGTTTGGAGCTCCACCATATACCCCGACTGAAAAATCAAGCTGTCTATGAGTTAGCCAAGATAGGTTCAAAGAGAGAGGCCATTCCCCAAAACGTGTTTCTGGAACATATTCATTCACCTTCAGTTCAGGAAGATCCTTTCACCGAAGAGTCACCGCAGCCCAAGAGCGCCACAGATCCGACTGAAGTTGAAATCCCAACCGCTGTCGACTTAGTCATGGAGGTTTTGGTCATCACTCCTGACTGTACAGTGCCATACATCGCTTACATTCTTAGGAAGGAACTCCCAGAGGATGAGGAAGAGGCTCGACAGAACGTCCGACGGTCTAAAGCCTTTACTGTGATAAAAGGACAGTTGTTCAGAGAAAGTGCGACTAGGGTTTGCCATAAGTGCATCACGCAAGAAGAAGGTCGAATGGTCCTCAATGATATTCACTCGAGGACCTATGGTCACCATGCGTCCTCTCGGACCATCGTGGCCAAAGCATACCGAGCCGGATTTTATTGGTCGTACGCCAATGAGATGGCAAAGGAGATAGTGGACAAGTGTGAAGGGTGTCAGTTTTACTCCAATATGTCACACAAACCCGCATCAGCTCTAAAGACTATTCCACTCATCTGGCCTTTCGCCGTTTGGGGATTGGACATGGTTGGACCTCTGAGGACCGGCAGGAGCGAATTTACCCATGTGCTGGTAGCAGTCGACAAGTTTACCAAGTGGATCGAAGCCAAGCCCATCAAAAACCTTCAAGCAAGCACTGCTGTGAGTTTCATTAGAGACTTGATATTCAGATATGGTGTACCACACAGCATCATCACGGATAATGGGTCGAACTTCGACTCCGACGAGTTCAGAACCTTTTGCGCTTCCCAAGGCACGAGGGTCGATTACGCTTTGGTCGCCCACTCTCAGTTGAATGGACAGGCTGAGCGGGCGAATGGATTGATTCTCAAAGGATTGAAGCCTCGGTTAATGCGTGACCTCAAGCACACTGCCAGAGTTTGGGTCGATGAGCTCCCATCAGTACTGTGGGGACTGAGGACAACTCCCAATCGGTCGACTGGACGGACTCCATTCTTCTTAGTCTACGGGGCCGAAGCCATTTTGCCGAGCGATTCGCTCCACAACGCTCCCCGAGTCGAACTCTTCTCAAAAGAGGAAGCAAAGCAAGCTCGACAAGATGCAGTCGACCTCCAGGAGGAAGAAAGAGAGATGGCCTTGATCCGGTCGACCATTTATCAGCAAGACCTGTGTCGATTCCATGCCAGGAACGTAAGGGTCGGGCATTCCAGGAAGGGGACTTGGTCCTCCGAGTGGATCAGCAGAAGCCACACAAGCTTGCCCCCGCTTGGGAAGGCCCTTTCGTCATCACCAAGGTGCTCCACAACAGAGCATACCGTCTCTTCAACGTCGAGCACAACAAAGATGAACCACGCGCCTGGAATGCGGAACTACTCTGCCCCTTTTACTCTTAAGTATTTAGACTAATGAGATGTAATAAGAAGTACCTCTTAGTTTGTTTATCGAAAGACATCATTTTACAGTCTTCTGAATTATTGTTGTTTATTTCTTTTGTATGTGTTGCCTTAGCAGCGAATTTGTTTCGCCTAAGATAAAGTTGTAAAATCCTACCGAGTGGTGAGTCCACCTCCCACTCGGGGGCTTAGCTGCAGCCCGGTGCTCGCCTAAGTTTGTAAAATCCTACCGAGTGGTGAGTCCGCCTCCCACTCGGGGGCTTAGCTACAGCCCAGTGCTCGCCTAAGTTTGTAAAATCCTACCGAGTGGTGAGTCCGCCTCTCACTCGGGGGCTTAGCTGCAGCCCAGTGCTCGCCTAGGTTTGTAAAATCCTACCGAGTGGTGAGTCTGCCTCCCACTTGGGGGCTTAGCTGCAGCCCAGTGCTCG
>NC_041393.1:665178686-665245892 GCF_002162155.2 Triticum dicoccoides
GGGGCTTAGCTGCAGCCCAGTGGTCGGCTAAGTTCGTAAAATCCTACCGAGTGTTGAGTCCGCCTCCGACTCGGGGGCTTAGCTGCAGCCCAGTGCTCGCCTAAATGTGGAAAAATCCTACCGAGTGGTGAGTCTGCCTCCTACTCGGGGGCTTAGCTGCAGCCCAGTGCTCGCATAAGTTTGGAAAAATACTACCGAGTGGTGAATCCGCCTCCCACTCGGGGGCTTAGCTGCAGCCAAGTGCTCGCCTAAGTTTGAAAAAATCCTACCGGATGGAGAGCGATCCTCCCACTCGGAGGCTTAGCTGCAGTCTCGCACTCAAGTTTGAAAAAAATCCTGCCGAGTAGAGAGCAATCCTCTCACTCGGGGGCTTAGCTGCAGTCCCGTACTCGCCTAAGTTTGAAAAAATCCTACCGAGTGGTGAGGAAACCTCCCACTCGGAGGCTTAGCTGCAGTCTAGCACTCGCCTAAGTTTGAAAAAATCCTGTCGAGTGAAGAGCAATCCTCTCACTCGGGGGCTTAGCTGCAGTCCCGTACTCGCCTAAGTTTGAAAAATCCTACCGCATGGAGAGCGACCCTCCCACTCGGGGGCTTAGCCGCAGTCCTGCGCTCGCCTAAGTTTGAAAAACCTTACCAGGTGGTTCACAGGAACGTCAAGGCCATTGCAGAGTGCCTTGCTGATGAGCTGATCAATGCTACTCAAGGATCACCCAATTGATTGGTAGGAACGTCAAGACCAGTGCTGAGTGCCTTGCTGATGAGCTGATCAATGCTACTCAAGGATCACCCGATCGGTCGACTGGAACGTCAAGACCATTGCTGAGTGCCTTGCTGATGAGCTGATCAATGCTACTCAAGGATCACCCGATCGGTCGACTGGAACGTCAATACCATTGTTGAGTGCCTTGCTGATGAACTGATCAATGCTTCTCAAGGATCACCCGATCGGTCGACTGAAACGTCAAGACCATTGCTGAGTGCCTTGCTGAAGCTGCATCAAGCAAACAGACAACAGTTCGAGAGAAAAGCGGATTTCGTTCGAAGGCAGATGCAATATATGAGATGATAAATTCGAAGGTTCTTAACCGCAGAATAAAGTGCTCGGGCATCAGGCCCGAAGGAGTTTTAACGGTTACAAATCCACTCGGCATTCCGAGGCAAATAAAAGCGGTGGCATAATGTTTTTTAATCACTCGGCGGGAGAAGGACTGGCCGGGTCGCAGAAGCTGTCGAGATCGATGCTGTCGGCGATGTGAGTGGCTGCCTCGAGGAAAGTGTCCATGAAGTCCAGGAAGGAATGCTTCTTAGTGTTTGCCACTTTGAGAGCTGCCAGCTTGTCGTCCTTAGCTTCCTTGCAGTGCACTCGGACCAAAGACAAGGCGACATCAGCACCACAGCAGGCAGAAGATTTCTTCCACTCTTGCACTCGACCTGGAATCTGATTCAGCCGAGTCACTAAAGACTCGAGGTCTTGAGACATTTCTGCCTGAGGCCAGAGTTCGGCATCCACTCGGGCCATCGCCGCCTTCAGCCAAGCCAGATAGTCGACTGCATCGTCCAAGCGTGATTCCAGTCGAAGCAAGTTCATCGCGACTTCATCTTTCATGGGACAGTTGATGGGGTCGAGACCTGTCTCGACCCATCCAGTTTCGGCTTCAAAGTCCTGACAGAGTTCTGTTCCATCACAACAAACAATGAGTCGACAGTATTACAAATTCCAGTCGACGACAGTTATCTAACGGAACAATCATACCTTAAAGCTTCAAGATGGGCTTTGCCGCAAGTTGTTCCAAATGAGACTCTAGCTTGCCCGTCTTGGTCCTGAGACCATCAACTTCAGCGGTCAGGTTCTCCTTATCCTTCCTAAGTTTTTCGACTTCACGATTGGCGTCCGATATGGCCGTCTTCAATTTTGCGTTCTCGTCCTCCAACTTGCCGACTGAAGCCAGCTTCTGGTCCGCAAGCTTCGTCTTCTTGCATGCTTGCTTCTAAGCAGCTGCCAGATCCATATCCTTCTGCTCCAAAGCTTCCTTCATGCTCTCTAAAGAAACAACACTATTCAGACGAGGCTGAAGTTGGCGATTTTCACTACGCACATCTGCTTATGTGAAGTCACTCGGTTCAAAGAGACTGAAAGAAAGGCAGCAAAAAGTCCACCAAGCAGACGAAACAGTCGTATGGTTACCTCCCATGATGGCCGTTTCTTGTTGGGCAGTCTTCAGATTCTTCTTCGCCAATTCGAGATCAAGTTCAACGCTGATATGCTTCTTCTTCAACTCGGTGAGCCGAGCTCCAAGATCACAAGACCTCTGCAGTCGGAAAGACAAACATTTCAGTCGACAGAAATAAGAGACTGTGAAGGAAAAGATTTACTCTAAGACTACTGCCGAATCAAATATTCAACAGTAGTCTCGGGGACTACACCCAGTGGGTGCACTTAGAGTGCCCCAACTGGATCAGATCAATACTCAGCATGAGTTCAAAAAAAATAGGACAGAGAGGTATATTATCAGACTCCAGTCGACTGCCAGCAGCCGACCATGGTCTCGGGGACTACACCCAGTGGGTGCACTCGACGTGCCCCCACTGATTCGGAAAGTGGAAAATTAAATATCTCCTGAGTTCTAAATGAAGTAACACCCAGTGGGTGATTAGATATAAAGTAACACTCGAAGGTTCGGTCGGAATTCTACTGACCTGGACATTGGTCTGAAGGGAAGTGCTGGCGTTGTAGGCTATCTGACTAGCTTCATGCATCACTTTCACCTGCTCCATGACCAGACTCGCCCGGCGAAGAGCTTCCCTAGCGGCACTCGGCGAGTCGTCCGGAGTTTGATATGCAGCAAAGAGGGATGGCTCCAGAGGGGTCGAAGCAGTTGCCGGATCAGATGAGTGGAGTTGTACCGGTGCAGCGGGCGTCTGTGCAGTCGACCCTGACGGACGATCAGTCGTCAACGGGTTAGCAAACGTGAGGTTAGTGCGAACTATCGCCTCAGGCGCCGATGTCGACTGCGCCGGTGTCGACTGAGGGATTTGGACTTCAAGCCTCCTCCTGCTCGAACCTCCACTCTTCTTCCTCCTCTCCTGTAGAGGCGCTTCTTCTTCTTCGTCGTCAGGAAGCACAACGATGTCTTGCGGAGCTGCATAAGAAGAGAAGTATCAAATTTTCAGTCAATCGACCGCCCACTCGGTTAAACAGAGCTGAGTTGATGAACTTACCAGCTCGTGAGGTGGCTTCTTCGTCTCCTAGCGCCTTGTCAACATCCATGTCAGTGGCAACAGAGGTGGGGCTGAAAGGACATAAGAGTTGGTTGGCCAGATCAAGAAAACCTTCAGTCGACTTACAGAAATTCAAACAAGATACCCACCCTGAGGCAACGGGGACGTCCATCTTGATTCGCGGCAAAGTCTTCTGGGTCTTGGAGGGAGCAACGTTAGGCTGCTTGGCCACCTTCTCCGTCGGCTCCGGAGTCGACGTCCGAGTGCGCTTCTGAGTACCGACACTCAGACCCACGCCTTTCCCACGCCCGCCGACCGGGTCATGCTGTTGTTTGGATCGACGTTCGGAGCGTGGCGGCGAGTCGACTTCCTCCTCCTCGTCTGATTCCTCGCTCTCCTCGTCCTCGTCGCTTCCCTGAGAATCCCACTTGACACTATCCTCCGCGTTGTCCTCCCCCTCCTGGGCCTGTTCCAAAGCCTGTTCACCATTGGGCATCGAATGCATCTCAGTGAACACCTGCAGAGCAAATTGGTCGAACGAGAGTCGGTCAATATCAAGTGCAGTCGGAGCATGAATGAGAAATAGTCCGAACGAACAGAGTACCTTGTCGGGTGGATTTACGCTGCTAAAGGGAACGACCCGCCTAGACCCTCTGGGATTGTCCTGATTGCCTGTGATGCTCCTCAGCCACGAGGCTACTGTTGCAGACGACACTTCTTCCGGATGGATCCGAGTGGTGTCATCCGGCCCGGAATACAGCCACATCGGGTGATCGCTGGCCTGGAGAGGCTGGATGTGTCGACTAAGGAACACCTCCAACAGATCTAGACCCGTGATGCCATCATTAATAAGTTGAACCACCCTGTCCACCAACATCCTTGTCTCCATGATCTCGCCAGCACTCACTTTCAGTGGAGCGGGAGTCTGGACTCGGTCAAATGAGAAGTGGGGGAGACCGGTCGACTGACCAAGGGTCGCGACATCTTGGCAATAGAACCAAGTCGACTGCCAGCCTCTAACAGAGTCAGGAAGGGTCATGGCAGGAAAGGCACTCCCTTTTCTCTTTTGGATGCCTAAACCCCTACACATCTGGATGACATGGGTTTTTGAGTCACTCGACTTCGCCTTTTTTATCGACTGGGAACGAATAGTGAAGATGTGTTTGAAAAGACGCAGTGCGGTCGACACCCTAAGAAGTTCTCGCACATCAACACGAAAGCAGCTAAATGCGTAATGGTGTTGGGGGATAAATGGTGGAGTTGAGCACCGAAAAAGTTCAGAAACCCCCGAAAGAAAGGATGCGGGGGAAGCAAAAAGCCACGGTCGATGTGGGTGGCGAGCAGAACACACTCACCCGGTCAAGGTTGAGGACTCATCTCCCCCTCCGACAGCCTCGCTGCTCCCTTGGCGATCAACCCCGACTCCATCAGCTCGTCCAGGTCCGCCTGCCGAATCGAAGACCGGATCCAATCTCCCTGGATCCAGCCCGGCGGCAGCTTCACGCGCAACGACGACCTGTGTTGCTGCTTCTTGCCCTTCGCCACCTCCTTCGTATTCTGTGCGCTCTCTAGCACCGCCGTCTTGTCCTTCACCATAGCGACGGGGCAGCGGCGTCGGAGCGGAAGAGTAAGGTGCGGCGGAGAAGCAGAGAAAGGAGGAAGAAGGGAAAATGCGCACAGTGCAGACGTCTCGGTCCGGTCGCCTTATAAGAGGTCATTTCCGAGTGACTGACGCGTGGGGCCGGACGATCCCGTCAAATCCCGCAACAGTCGCGCGCAGCGTACGTGGCGAAAAAGGCGGCGCGGGAATCGAGGAATCACTGCTTATCCGCTCCGCCCACTTCGGCCTCCCCTGTCTGGAGCGCTCCCCCGAAATTTCGTATCCCGCGAAATCCGAGATACGCTGCAGACAATTGCGCCCAAGATCCCGCGCTCCAACGTAACACTCGGCACACGAGATCAACAGTTCATTCGACTGCCCGCTGAATGGATCAAGGCAACTGAGTCGACATCAAATACGAACGCAGGCGTTCAGACTTACAGAAAGCACTCTCGAAGTCCCGAAGCTCGGAACAGGTTCAATTTCAACCTACATTGCACTCACACCTTAATCCATTCGGGGGCTACTGATGAGGATACAGACCTGGGGTAGGGTCATAGGCCTGACCTACACACCCTACCCAAGGTCACTACCCCAGAAGATGAGAAGATCAAGAATCCACTCGACGATGCAATCACTCGACCAGAATTCTCTACCTTCACTCGACCATATGGGAACCACTCGACTACGTCGAATACCAGGAGTCGTTAGGACGTACAACGGCTGGATATTCACTCCTTAGTCTTCATGAGCATTAAGAGTACTTAATGCTGGCGTTACCAGTAACGCCCCTTACTTTATGTACATTAGTTCCCTTGTAATGGAGGCGGGCTAGGGTCCTGGCGCACTCTATATAAGCCACCCCCTCCTCTGGCACAAGGGTTCGCACCCCCTGTAATTCAACACACATAATCCAATCGACCGCCTCCGGGCACCGAGACGTAGGGCTATTACTTCCTCCGAGAAGGGCCTGAACTCGTAAATCTCATGTGTACATCTTCGCCACAGCTAAGATCTTGCCTCTCCATACCTAGCCCCCTCTCTATTGTCAGGCTTAGAACCACGACACTACCCGCCCACGCCGCATGGTTGTCGGCGGCGTACTGAAGGAGGGCACGCTGCTCATCGGTGAGGGAGGCGCGCACGAGGTCGACCTCGGCGGCGAAGTAGGAGGGCCGCGCGTCGGCGTCGGGCAACGGGGGAACAGGCACTCCCCCGTTGCTGAGCCTCCACCCCGTCGGCCCGACGTGCATGTCCGGCGACGCCGGGATGTTGGCCTCGAAAAGGAGCCACGACTCCTGTTAGTGGAGCGAGCGGCGGCCGAAGTCGTTGGCCACCGCCGCGTCGCCGGGGAAACGAGCGGCCATCATTGGTCGGGAGTGAGAGAGGCAGGGAGAGGGAGGGCTCGGCGGCGGCGCGCGGGAGAGGGAGAGGTCGGCGGCTAGGGTGGGTGTGGCCAGAGGCGAGGGAGGTCGCCGGCTTATATATCCGCGCCAGTGTGTCCGCGTGGTGGGAGGGGAGGCGTCGCTGCGCCGCCCCGTGACGCGCCGCCCCGCGAGGAATCAATGGCAAGGCTGACCGGCGGTGGCAGTGCCGCAGCCTTGGCATTGATTCCCGTGGGAACCAAGGCGATGAGGACGACGAATCGCCCGTCTCGCTGACTCAGCGGGCCCGCGGCTGTTTCGCGCCAAAACCGCTCACCCCGGCGCCCCCGGACGCCCTCCAGCGCGCCGGGGACCTGGGTCCGCCGGCGCTGATTTTGGCCCAAGCCGGCGAAAAACGGGCTCCTGGGGGCGCGACTTGGCCGTATTTTCGGCGCCGGCGCGAAAAAATCACCTGGGGAGGCCGTTCTAGGGCGCGGCTGGAGATGCTCTGAGTACCGCACACTCTTCACGGCCATGACCGGAGCGAACTTTCTACATGCATGTTTTCTTCTTCTTTTCTGCAAGAAGCTTAATTTGGCAGCTTCAGAACCAGACATCCAACTGGCGCCTTGGCCTAGCATTCATATTCATGTGTTGCACGCCAAGGCCAGTCGCCCATGAACTGAGCCTAGCATTCTTTTCTGCAAGAAGCTTAATTTGGCAGCTTCAGAACCAGACATCCAACTGGCGCCTTTGCCTAGCATTCATATTCATGTGTTGCACGCCAAGGCGAGTCGCCCATGAACTGAGCCTAGCATATTCACGTGTTGCACGCCAAGGCCAGTCACCCATGAACTGATCAGCATCATATGCGATTAGGTAAGGTAAGGTAGTTGTTGCTCAGCGGCATCTCTTCTCTCCTACTTATGGCCGAAATCATTGTTGTGACCTTTTCAGCAATTTTTTTTTTGCGAAATAACCTTTTCACCAGCGCGTGGCATCCCATCGCCGGCAGATCAGACCAACACAGAAGTGGGAGGTGCTTTTGACTCGGTCGTGTCCGCTGACCCAGGAGTGCAGATGGTGGAGCCGACACTTTTGGTAGGCGGGCAGGCCAATCATTCGGTGGAGATTGTGGCAGAGCCTTCGAGAGACCACGAGCTGGCAGTCGCGGATCCCACGCCGGTCCCTCTGGCCATCCCATCGGTAGCTGGGCTGGCAAAGCCAGCTTCGGTGGGGGAGCTGCGGATCCCAGAGCTGAGGCCAGACATGACTGAGTCTATGACTGTCACGGAGGTGGAACCAGTGGGGCCATCTGCCGCACTTTTGGACACGACGGATCCCATGCCCCAGGATGGTAGTGTGGCAGCCTCTGCTGTCGCTGTAAACCTGGGATCGGAGGCGCACTTGATCCGAACAGAACTGCTGCATGCCACGCAGCCCGAGACGAATGGCTGGCAGCCTATGGAGGAGCTCATCCCACCCAGTTGCCCTGCGGGCCCAGATATCGGCGCGTTGGTTGGAAGTGTCAGCGTGAATGATCACCAGGACGGGTCGCCCCAGACTGAGTCGGTGGTGGGGCCGCCTCGGGATCTGGTTAAGGCTGCATATGCATGCGACATGACTACGTCGCACGACATGCAAATAGTGGTCTCGTCGCTGGATTTGGGTGTCCAAGGGGAGGGAGTTCTGCTGGAAGGAGATAAACTCACTGAGAAAGAACAGGTCGCCTTGGGCAACATCAAAACTTTCTGCACTAGGCTTCTCAAGAAACTTGCAGCTCCGTTGCTAAAGGAGATCGAAGTTATGTGTGGCGTCCGCGCTGGCCAGGACCCATTCACAGCCCGGCGTAACACCAGATCCGTTTGCTCTTCGGCAAGATCTAAATCCAAGGCATCTGCGGCCGAAACGATACTGCTCAAAACGCTTGGCATTTCGCATGATGATCTGGCCGTGTCGGAGGGAGCTCTTGGTCAACTCCGTGATATGTTTGACTCGCCACTCCAAGAGCCAGAACTAAGAGCGATAGCTGCGATTTTCAGCAAAGCAGTACCGTTAAACCTTGAGGGAGATATGGAGAAGCTCGTGGTCTCCTCCGCGTAGAAGGCTTGGTACCGACATTGGAGCCTTGCCTCCCCATGTCGTACTCACCGGTGGAGTTAGCTTGCTGGAATGTATGTGGCCTTAATAGTCCAGCTAGGAGGGATGCATTGAGGGAGCTAGCGGATTCTATGCATGTCTCGATCTGGTGCATCCTAGAGTCTAAGCTAGAACATGTAGACCAATATGTGATTATGCAATGTTTAGGACCATCATACGATGGTTTTGCGTACTTGCCGGCTTCGGCCACTCGAGGTGGCATTATCATCGCTTGGAACTCTTCCATAGCGACGGTTTCAAACACGATGCGTGACACTAACTTCGTCACGGGATTTGTCACACCGAGGGAAGGAGCTTCTTGGTGGCTGTCAGTTGTTTATGGGTCTCAAGACGACTCTCAAAAGATCTTGTTTTTGCAAGAGCTCTCGGACAGGAGGGCACTTTGCCCGGGCCCTTGGATGGCGATAGGCGACTTCAACCTCATTCTCCATGCGGCTGACAAGAACAACAACCTGCTAGATAGAAGGATGATGGGGAGATTCAAGCGGTTTGTGCATGACAATGCCCTCAAAGAGCTATTCCTCCATGGCAGGCGGTTTACGTGGAGCAATGAAAGGAGCGATCCTACGATGACGAAAATTGACCGCGCTTTCGTTTCGATAGATTGGGAGCTTGAGTACCCGGAGTGTTTGATGCAGGCTCTTTCCACTGGAATCTCGGATCACTGCCCCCTCTACATCTCTATGGAAGACCACCTATAGCCGCGCAAGCGTTTCAGATTTGAGCTCTTTTGGGTGAAATTGGAGGGGTTTCTGGATGCAGTTGCCGAAGGATGGGTTTGTGACCATTCCAGCACTGACCCCTTCTTGCGTCTGGATATACTTCTCATAAACTGTGCTAAACACCTCACGGCATGGGGACATCGGCGAGTTGGAAACATCAAGCTTCAGATAGCGGTGGCCAACCTGGTGATTCACAGGTTCGACTGTGCTCAAGAATCTCGTGTGCTATCTGATGAGGAGAGAGGGCTTAGGAACTCCCTCAAACGTCTGGTACTTGGGCTTGCGTCGCTTGAGAGGACGATCGCGAGGCAGAGGTCGAGGATGAACTGGTTGCAAGACGGAGACGCTAACACCAAGCTATTTCATCCGATGGCCAATGGCAGAAAATCCAAGAATTTCATCCCTGCTATCAACTCGGAGGGGCATGTTATTGCCGATCAGGAGGGGAAGGAGCGTGCCTTCTTTGAGGCATACAGAGATCTGCTTGGCCATTCCACGGCGCGCGAGCATACTATTGACTTGGACTTTGTTGGCATCTCACCCATTGATCTGTCGGATCAAGATCTTATCTTCCATGAGGAGGAAATTTGGAAGGTGATCAAGGACATGCCCGCGGACAAGGCTCCCGGACCGGATGGATTCATTGGAATTTTTTTCCAAAAAGCTTGGGCCATTATTAAAGGAGATGTTATTGCAGCAATCCACAAGTTATTCCTCAACAATGGCAGGGGATTTGGCAGACTTAATCAGGCCTTGATTACGCTGTTGCCAAAGAAGCCAGATGCCTGCCAGGTCAAGGACTTTCGGCCAATCAGTCTTGTTCAGAGTGCGCCCAAGCTTGCTTCCAAGCTTCTTGCATCCAGACTGAGTAGGAGGATGGGAGAAATAGTGAGTGTCAATCAGTCGGCGTTCATCAAGGGCAGAAGCATCCACGACAATTTCTTACTCGTTAGACAAATGGCCCGCAAACTTCACCAGAGGAAAACCAAAGGTGTGCTCCTAAAACTAGACATATCGAGAGCGTTTGACACCCTTTCCTGGCCGTTTCTTTTTGAGGTGCTTCGAGCTAAGGGGTTCTCTGCCCGCTGGATCTCTTGGATTGCAACCTTGCTCACTTCGGCAAGCTCCAGAATCGTGGTCAATGGATGTGCGGGAGAGAAGTTTATGCATGCACAAGGGCTGCGCCAAGGAGAATCCCTCTCCCCTCTCCTCTTTGTCATTGCTATGGATGTGCTTACTGCGATGATGATCAAGGCTCAAGAGTGGCATGTGCTTAGCAAGATTCCTGGCTGCACACCTCTGCAACGGCTGTCTCTCTACGCGGATGATGTTGTCCTGTTCATTAGGCCGACAAGATCGGATCTATTTTTTGTTAAGGAAGCTCTTGGAATCTTCGGGCAGGCTTCAGGGCTGGTCGTAAATTTTGCCAAGTCCGCGGCTGTCATGATCAGAGCCTCCGAGGGAGAGGAGGAATTGGTGAAGGAGGCGCTTCCCTGGACTATGGAGAAATTTCCGATCAAGTACCTAGGGTTGCAGCTGAGTATCAAGCATCTGAAGAGATCCGACTGGCAACAAATCATTGACTCAGTGCTTAAACTAATGCCAGGATGGCAAAGAGGGCTTATCACCAGGCCAGGGAGACTTGCGCTGGTCAATCACGTGGTTCGAGCGCGGCCTACTCACCACCTGATCGTCGCGGAGGCTCCTAAGTGGGCATTAGAAAAAATTGACAAAGGCTGCAGAAAGTTCTTTTGGGCTGGCACGGAGGAGGTCCATGGTGGCAAGTGCCTTGTCGCATGGGAGCGTGTGTGCAGACCAAAGTACCTAGGAGGCCTCGGCGTGCTGAATCTTTTCAAGCAAGGAATCGCGCTCCGGTTGCGTTGGGAATGGCTCAAGCGCACGGACGATCTCCGGCCATGGCAAGGACTGAACCTCATGGCCGACAAATAGGTGACCATGGCGTTTAACAGTTTGGTCAAATGGGAGGTTGGCAATGGGAGACATGTACTGTTCTGGAAGGACAGATGGATTAATGGAAGCTCCATCACTGAGGTGGCGCCGATGATTAGAACCATGATCAAGACACAAATCGCCAACAGAAGAACGGTTAAGAATGCTCTACATCTTCATGCATGGACTGCTGACATTGTTGGGGATATGAGCACGGATGCCCTGGTGCAATTCATCCGGCTTTGGGATCTAGTCATTGGTATGAACCTGGACCCCGACTCTGAAGACAAACCTATTTGACAATGGAGCTCCAATGGTATCTACTCTGCCCGCACCGCCTATAAGATGCTATGCGAAGGAGGCATCAGATTTCAATGCTCTTCGACAATATGGAAATGTTGGGCGCCGCTGACCTGCAAGATCTTCATCTGGCTGGCGCTGCAATACCGTGTGTGGACATCCGATAGGAGGCAAAGGCATGGCCTTCAAGAACATAGCTCGCCATGTTTCCTTTGTGAGCAAGAAGAGGACACGGTGGATCACATTTTGCTGCAATGCGTCTATGCCCGCCAAGTCTGGTTCATTTGCTTCAGGTGGCTAGGCATTGAGCTTTCTATACTACCAACACAGCAAGATCGCTTGGAGGCATGGTGGTCTATATCCAGGAAACGCATCATCAAACCGCACCGTAAGGGATTCGACGCGCTTGTCATCTTGATATGCTGGAACCTCTGGAAGCAAAGAAACGGCAGAGTGTTCTCGCACTCCAACAATGCCAACGAGTGGGGAGCTGTGGACATTATTGCTCGAGAGCTACGACTTTGGATTGCGGCCCGAAGGAGAGGAGTTCAGCAGCTTGCCGAGTAGTTCCTTAGAGTGTGGAGTGGAGTGGAGTTTGGGTTTGCTCCCAATGTGGGATTGCCACCCGTGTAATTCTTGTAATTAACCCTCTGCCTTCTATAAAGCTAAGGTACGCAATTTGCGTACTCTCGAAAAAAAAACTCAATCTTTGTCACAAAATAAACTCGATCTAAAAGTGTTTCACGATCTGACCCTTTTAGCAACGCCACAGCCCACCAAAGTAGCTCGCGTTTCAAATCCACATTCAAACGCCGAGCTAGCTAGCGTTTTCGATGGACATGAAAACGCCAAGCATGTGGGCGTTGCTGCTCAGGCCAAAACGCCATGATCCTTGGTGTTTGTAGTTGAAACTCCCGCCGGCCCTGCCCGGGGTCCAGGTGCCTCGCCGCGCCGTTCCTCTGGAAGCTGGGTTCTCGAAGTCCTGGCACAGCGTGTCCTCGCCGCACTACAACTTAAATAGTACACGGGCGCACACATGCCCAGCTACCATACTGGCCACTAACAGCAAGTCCTCCATCCCATGTACGCACGTCCGGCTGCTTACAAATCCTGGAATCTCTCCACGATTTTCACGACCCGGCCATGAAACTATCATGCATTAACCAACTAACAGACTATCCCAGCTCTAGTTATCCGTCCAGCCTTTTGACTCCAGCTTCACGCTGCAGCACGCGTCTCGCGAGACACGCCGCTTCGCACGACGATGTTCGGCAGCTCGCTTTGCATGCCATGTACGCATCACACGTACAGCTTCCGGACTGCAAAGACGCACAACTATCCACGTCCAAGTACATGCATGACTGAAACTAAAAGGATTTTTTTTTTGTTTTTGCCACTCTAAATTTTGCCAATTTTCCTTATGTCATTCTAGATTTTTGACATTTCACTTTTGTCACTTTTAGTTTTTGACGATTATCACAATTGCCATTCTGTGGCAAAAGCAAAATAATTTTATTTCATTTTTGCCACTCTTAGTTGTTGAAATCTATCACAATTGCCACTCCAAAATTTTTGCTTTTGCCATGGGAATGGCAATTGTGATAATTGTCAAAAACTAAGAGTGGCAAAAGTGAAAAGTCAAAATCTAGAGTGGCATAAGAAAAATTGGCAAAATCTATAATGGCAAAAACAAATTTTTCCCAAACTAAAAATGCAGATACAAAAATGCCAACGCTCATGGCGTTTGGGCATGGGCGGTGCTTGGCGTTTCCATGTGGATTGGAAACGCTAGCTAGCTGGGCGTTTGAATGTGGATTTGAAAAGCGAGCTACTCCGGTATTTTCATATGGAGAAGAAACGACACAGTTTGTGACGTTGCTAAAAGGGATAGATCGTGAAATACTTTCATATTGAGTTCACTTGTGGCAAAGATTGTTGAAAATGCCAGAACAACGATTTTGGTCCCTACTTATACCCCAACTGCAAGTTGCAGTATTGTGTGTAAAGCTTGTTAAGATGAGCAATAATTGAGTACGTACGGTTTTTGTTAGGATGGTGGCTGGCTAGCAGCCAACACGCCTTCGTCATGGGTGGGACCCACGCCAGCGCCTCACCATCCGTGAGCATTCTCTATTTTCCTCATTGCATATTCAAAAATAGCCCCAAAATTTTTGTGATTTGTTGGTTTGATAATATTTTGTAGATTTTGATCCAATGTCCACAACGGCCACATCGAGTTCCTCCAAGCGACGCGGAGGATTCCAATCGAGGCCGTCCTGGGGACACGCACCCCAACGCGAGGGAGATCTCGCCGGCACCGAGGGCCAGTGAGTTCGTAGTTTTCCGAAGACACTTCCTCAGCGGTTTTGGCCTAACCGCAAGCGGTTTCCTCTGCAGCTTCTTCGACTTCTACCGCCTCCAGCCGCATCATCTCACCCCCAACACCGTCGTTCTCCTCTTCGCCATCGTAACCTTTTGCGAAGGCTATCTTGGCATCCTGCCCAACCTCGAGCTGTGGGGCAGGTTCTCTATTTGAAGCTAGGGACCCGCGCTAAAGGCGAACCGGCCTAGTGCGGATCCTGCGTCGCCGTGCAGTGCAGTGGCTCCAGGACTCGATTCCCGTTCATTGCCTTGCTGGAGTCGGCGAAGCTGTGGAAGAAGTCGTACTTCTATGTCAGAAGCCTCCATCTGACTCTGGACTACATGAACCTGCCGGGCGAGCCGCGTGATAACTGGGGGCAGCAATAGAAGCCGGTGTCGGCCTCCATCATGAACATCCTGAACCGGCTCTAGGAGATGATGGACGCGGAGGGCCTCAAGCCGGCAAACCTGCCGGTAGCCTTCGTCTACCGTCGGGTCTCTCTAGGCCCAGCCGCACCGGATCTGCGACATGAGCGGCCGCCGGGATCCATGCCAGATGTCAACCAAGGAGCTGCCCATGGTTGAGGTGATCCCCCAGATTAACTACTTCTCAGATAGCAAACTCAGTGAGACCGACTGGAGATTCGGCAAGCTGTCGTACAGTCGCACCAACACGGTCAGCATCTGGTCTCCATTCTTCGCTCACGCAGTACTTTTTATCTGACCTGAACATCCGGACGCGGGGCAGCACTTTCCTGGCCATGTGGTATCCAACACGCCGGTTCCAGGCCATCAATGGATACCGGACCGCGAGGAGAGCGACATGGGCGACCCCGAGCTGGGGACGGCCGCGTTGGAAGACGGAGTCGAGGACGCCGCCACCCGGGGAGGCGGTGTTGGAGGAGGCGGAGCTGCCGGAGGCGGCGTAGGAGGAGATGGCAATGTCTGGTCCTGGCCGAATGATGATGAAGATGACGACCGGCCGCCGCCCTGAAGGCGCTGAGAGGAAGGACGCCGGCTCTTTGATGGCGCGACCGCCCAGCGTAGCGCCGGCTGACACACCCGGCACGACTAAGAGTTACGGCGAGGGGCTGTTTCGCAGCAGGCCATCCAAGAAGGCCAAGTAGATGGCCCTGACCAGGAAGTAAGAGGCCGCGAAAGTTGCCGCCAACAAGGGGCCAACACGGAGGACCTCGAAGGAGCGCCCAATTGTGTCTGGGTAAGTGCATCTGTTGCACTCTCTTGATCGTTTTTGTCCTTTGCGAATTTCTCATCTCGTTTATTTTGCTGCAGGGCCGCCATCCCCACATCTCGGGCTCCATCCGCCTCGCTGATTGGATCAGCAGGCGGACTCAAGGAGGCCCGGCTTGTGGACCTAGCCGCCGCCCTCCGGGAGGTGACGGAAAGGAATGCGCGGGAGGCACGGGAGGAGGTCGCGGAGCGAGCGGAGGCCGATGCCCAGGCCGTCGCGTCAGCGCAGGTGAAGGCACAAGCCACGACGTCGGCGCAGGCATAAGCGGCGACCAAGGAGCAGGCTTTCAGTGGGGCGCAAAAGCGCATCCACTGGGTGTAGCCCCCAAGATGCGGGCCGACTGTTGAGCAGTTGGGCTAGTTCTGCCCGACAGCTGCTTTTCTTTGTTGGCGTCGTTGCTACAGAGGCCACTTACCAGCTATAGGGCCTCGTGCAGGAGCTCAAGGGCTCGCTCCAGGCCAAGGAGCTGGAGTGTAGCCAGGAGGCCGCAGAGCGGGACCGTCTTGAGAAGGAGCTAGCCGACCAGGTGACCCAACATGCGGAGGAGGTCCATCAGCGGAAGGACGAGGAGGAGGGCCTCAAGGTCGAGTTTGAGTCCCAGCGCTCGGGCTGGTCCAACAAGGAGAAGTACCCGAAGAGGGTTATGAGGTGATTGAGGACCTGCTCGAAGGTAAACCTTCTTTCTTTATTGATTGGTTGGTTGCCGGCTGATATGTCTCCAACATATCTACTTTTCCAAACACTTTTGCCCTTGTTTTGGACCCTAATTTGCATGATTTGAATGGAGCTAACCCAGACTGACGTTGTTTTTAGCAGAACTGCCATGGTGTTATTTTTGTGTAGAAACAAAAGTTCTCGAAATGACCTGCAAATCCACGGAGATAACTTTTGGAAAATATAAAAAATATTGGCGAAAGAATCAATGCCAGGGGGCCCACACCCTGTCCATGAGGGTGGGGGGCGCGCCCCCTCCCCTGGGCGCGCCCCCTGTCTCGTGGCCCCCCTGATGCTCCACCGACCTCAACACCAACTCCATATATTCCGTTTCACGGAGAAAAAAAATCAGAGAGGAAGTTTCATCATGTTTTATGATACGGAGCCGCCGCCAAGCCCTAAAACCTCTTGGGAGGGCTGATCTGGAGTCCGTTCGGGGCCCCGGAGAGGGGGATTCGTCGCCGTCATCATTATCAACCATCCTCCATCACCAATTTCATGATGTTCACCGCCGTGCGTGAGTAATTCCATCGTAGGCTTGCTGGACGGTGGTGGGTTGGATGAGATTTACCATGTAATCCAGTTAGTTTTGTTAGGATTTGATCCCTAGTATCCACTATGTTCTAAGATTGATGTTGCTATGACTTTGCTATGCTTAATGCTTGTTACTAGGGCCCGAGTGCCATGATTTGAGATCTGAACCTATTATGTTTTCATGAATATATGTGATTTCTTGATCCTATCTTGCAAGTCTATAGTCACCTATTATGTGTTATGATCCGACAACCCCGAAGTGACAATAATTGGGATACTTCTCGGTGGTAACCGTAGTTTGAGGAGTTCATGTATTCACTATTTGTTAATATAATGCTTTGGTCCAGTACTTTATTAAAAGGAGGCCTTAATATCCCTTAGTTTCCAATAGGACCCCGCTGCCACGGGAGGGCAGGACAAAAGATGTTATGCAAGTTCTTTTCCATAAGAACGTATGACTATATTCAGAATACATGCCTACATTACATTGATGAATTGGAGCTACTTATGTGTCACCCTATGTTATAACTATTACATGATGAATTGCATCCGACATAACTATCCATCACTGATCCAATGCCTACGAGCTTTTCACATATTGTGCTTTGCTTATTTACTTTACCGTTGCTACTGTTACAATTACTACAAAACTGCTATCGTTACTTTTGCCACTGTTACCATTACTATCATACTACTTGCTACTAAATACTTTGCTGCAGATACTAAGTTATCCAGGTGTGGTTGAATTGACAACTCAACTGCTAATACTTAAGAATATTCTTTGGCTCCCCTTGTGTCGAATCAATAAATTTGGGTTGAATACTCTACCCTCAAAAACTGTTGCGATCCCCTATACTTGTGGGTCATCAAGACTATTTTCTGGCACCGTTGCCGGGGAGCATAACTCTATTCTTTGAGTCACTTGTGATTTATATCTGCTGATCACTATGAAGAATTTGAAAGATCAAAGAACTAAATTTTTCCCTCAATTACGAGGGGATGTAAGGAACTGCCATCTAGCTCTGCACTTGATTCTCCTTCTGTTATGAGTAAGCTTGCGACACCTAAACTTGCTACTGCTATGAATTCTGATATGTCGCATGTTATTGATGATGCCACTTCTGCTATGCATGATACTTATGATGAAACTACTTCTATGCTTGATACTACTGTGCCACTGGGTGAATATCTTGACGAACAACTTGCTAGAGCCAGGGAGAATGAAATTATTGAAACTGATAATATTGATGATAGATGATGAAGGTTCTCCCCCTAAATATGAATTGCATGTTGTTCCTGAGGGTTATTGTCGGTGTCAAAACCGTCGGATCTTGGGTAGGGGGTCCCGAACTGTGCATCTAGGCGGATGGTAACAGGAGACAAGGGACACAATGTTTTACCCAGGTTCGGGCCCTCTTGATGGAGGTAAAACCCTACGTCCTGCTTGATTAATATTGATGATGTGTGTTACAAGAGTGGATCTACCACGAGATCAAGGAGGCTAAACCCTAGAAGCTAGCCTATGGTATGATTGTTGTTCGTCCTATTGACTAAAGCCATCCGGTTTATATAGACACCGGAGAGGGCTAGGGTTACACAGAGTCGGTTACAATGGTAGGAAATCTACATATCCGTATCGCCAAGCTTGCCTTCCACGCCAAGGAAAGTCCCATCCAGACACGGGACGAAGTCTTCAATCTTGTATCTTCATAGTCTTGGAGTCCAGCCGATGATGATAGTTCGGCTATCCGGACACCCCCTAGCCCGGAACTCCCTCGGTAGCCCCTGAACCAGGCTTCAATGACAACGAGTCCGGCGCGCATGTTGTCTTCGGCATTGCAAGGCGGGATCTTCCTCCGAATAATTGATAGAAGATTATGAACATCCGGATAGTGTCCGGCTCTACAAAAATAAATTCCACGTACCACCGTAGAGAGAATAATATTACACAAGTTCAATCTGCTGATGTATTTTGTGGCGTGATGTCACACCACTACCAAGCCTTTACTCAAATTGTTTTTATTGTTCCACCTCCGCGCGTTTAGCGAAGCGGTTTCCTTGGCACGTCTTGTCGAAGCAGAGATCGTGTTCCCCTTATTTCGGGATTCCCATCAATACGGACGTGGGTAACCCAACCGCGCCATTGATTGTGACGCTTGGGAGATAAGCGAGTTTTACCAGGCCGGTGGGGACACATGTTTTTGTCCGCCCATATAAGGGGATAAAGATCCAACCCTTTTACCTGCGTCTTCTTCCTCCTTGCTTATCCAATTCCGTGAACTCGAGCTCCAGCGCCCATGTCCGCACTTCTCACCTCAACCTTCTCCAACCATGTCCGGAGCGGGAGGCAAGTGGATGGCCTCCTCCGTCATGGAGGGGCAGATCCAGAAGCTGCGTGACGCCGGATATGTGTCCAGCGACATCGCGCACTGGCTCCCCGACGAGGGAGAGCTCATCCCCACCCCCAGGCCCCATGAGAGGGTAGTATTTCTTCCCCATTTCCTCCGCGGACTGGGCTTCCCACTTAATCCCTTTGTCCGGGGGCTCATGTTCTACTACGGCCTAGATTTCCATGATCTGGCCCCGAATTTCATCCTCAACATCTCGGCGTTTATCGTCGTGTGCGAGGCCTTCCTCTGCATCCAGACCCACTTCGGCTTGTGGCTCAAGACCTTCAGTGTCAAGCCGAAGGTTGTGAAGGGCAGCCAAGCGGAGTGCGGAGGCGCCATGGTGGGCAGGATGTCCCGCGTTACATGGCTGGAGGGCACTTTCGTGGAAACCATTAAGGGATGGCAATCGGGGTGGTTCTACATCACCGAGCCGCGTGACCCTGATTGGGCAGCGGCCCCCGAATTCAGATCCGGCATCCCTACACGGCTCACCTCCTGGAAAGAGAGTGGCCGGATCTGGGGGGATTCGTAGGAGCTGACCGGACTCCAAGCCTGTATCCAGAAGCTGGTGGGCAAGAAGCTCAAGCTTGTCAACGTAGTCCAGGTCATGCTGATCCGTCGGATTCTCCCGTGCCAACGACGGGGCTTCAACATGTGGGAGTTCGATCCGGCGCAGCACCAGACTCTGAGCGGGCTCTTCGACACTACGTACAAAGATGTCTGGAAGGTGCTGTTCAAGGGCGCCGAGGCTCCCGCATCCGCTACCGAAGATCGCGGATTCCACTCGCAGCGTCCAGCTGACGAGGTAAGTGATTTTTCCACTTGTTTTCCATAGTTTAACTCTATGCGGGATCTAAACTCCCTTTACCTTTGATAGGACTGGCTGGTGAAGGCCGAACGGACTATCTGTCCGGCCCCATTGCCAGAGGACCTAGCGGACGCCCGCCTAACGGGGCTGCTGGCTCCGGCACCCCACATGGTGCCGGAGAAGAAGGCCAAGAAGAAGGCCACGGGGACTCAGAAGAGTTCCCGTTTTCAGGTGCTATGGGATGATGAATCCGAGGCCTACTCCTCCCACCAAGGTGAGGAGGAGAAGAAGAAAGCCTCTCCCCCAGCGGGGGGAGGGAAGAAAAGGAAGGCCTCCCCAACAAGGGAGGCCGAAGGGTCCAAGAAGGGAAACACTCTTCCACCGGACTGCTCCGCCAACGCCAGTGACGGTGACGAGGACTGGCCTCCAAGGGCCAAGCCCCTGGTGAGATCGTAAGTATCCGGACTCCCGAATAACTTCAAGGTTTTTCCTTTTCGCCACATAATGTCTTTTAATGCCGCATACAACCCTGCAGTCCGCCCAAGGATGATCTTCCCGCTTCGTCGAGCGGGTCCTTAGGTGCGTCTGATATGGATTCTCTTCCGACTGCCTCCACCCCTCGTGCCGCAGACGATGCCGAGGTGGGATCCCAGGAAGGGACCCACCAGCAGGAGGAGGCCCCGGAGGTGTCACAGGACAACCTCCCGTACTTTGCATCGGACTCGGCCCCGGAACCCACAGTGGCTCCGGAGTCCGGCGGGCGACCCCTTCGCAAGAAGGGCAAGACCGTGACGCCGGCTGCCTCCGTCCAACCGGAGGTGCCGGATAATTTGCTGGAGGCGCTCAATGGCACCTCCATCAAAGAGGAACACCGCACTGTTATGAGTGCGGTGATTCAGAAGGTGCAGCTCGCCAAGAGCGGGCTGACCGAAGCCTGCAGCAGCCTTCTAACAGGCTTTGAGATAAGAATTTAGATATGTATAAAATGGTACCGCATAGACAGTAGCCCCTGATGCTCGGTTCGGTGTTCGGAAAGAAAAGCCGGACTAAGGATCTAAAAAGATATACGTAGGAGTCATAAAAAATATGTCAATATGGGATTGCAGGCTGCACTGCTGACCTCTGTCGCACTGACTGTGAAGGTCCATACTTTGAAGGAAAACCTTGAGCGGTCCGAAAACGAGCTCGGCCGTGCCAAGAAGCAGCTCGAGGACAAGGAAGGTGAGTAACACCTTATTAAAATTGTACCTTACAGAAAAGGATTTTGGTTGCAAAAAGAATGACAAGGATAACGTGGGTATTGCAGGGGCACTAACGAGGTGGCGACCCTGAAAGAGGCGGTGGCCGCGGCCGAACGCAATGCGGCCGTGGAGTGCACCGAGCGAGAGAAGCAGGAGGCGCGGGTGGCGGAGGTACAGCAAGAGCTCCAGGGTCTCGTGAAGAAACATGAGAGCCTGGAGCGTGACTCGAAGACTCAGGAGTCTGAACTTGCAACGGCTCTTGAGAGTGCCAAAGCCGCTAAGGCCGAAGCCTACAAGGCCCTCCAGGAGATTGAGGCGGTGAAGAAAATAGCAGCGGGTAAGGCTTTTTCATGCAAAGTAAGCATGTGAGTGTTAATTACCTCTTGCTTACCCAAATTCGGAGCTCTCCAGGAGCGTTTGCAGATCTTCCTCGCAGCGTGTCCGATGCTGCCACATTCTACCGGGCTGAGGAGGGGAGCTCAACGGAGAAGGTCTCCTGGTCTCAGTATGCTGAGGCCGGACATCCGGTGCCCCTTAGTGACCAGCTGAAGCAGCTGGTCGAGCTCCACAAGGCGGCCGAACATGCCATGAAGGGCCTCATAGTTCGGTTGTGGCCTAAGGAGGCCCTACCTGGGAGCTACTTCGGCCTGGTGCGACGGCTGGTGGATGCGTTCCCGTGGGTTGAAGTCATCAAGCACTCCGCCTATATTGAGGGTGCCCGTCGGGCCCTTGCCCGCGCAAAGGTGCACTGGGGCAAGATGGATGCCCAGAAGCTTGTGACGGACCCGCCACCAGAGGGCAAGGAGCATCGCACGCCCGAGATGTATTATAAGAGTGTGCTGAAGGGCGCCCGCACTATTGCGGGGGAGTGGTCCAAAGATGTAATTTTTGAGTAGACTCGCATTTTGTTATCCTGTGCGCTGAAAACTTAGTTCATATGCGCTAAGAAACGCTTGTTAATTTAAAATATTACCTTCTGTGCGGCTGTTTTGTCAAATCTGAGAGATGGCAAGTCGTCGGCTTCAGCCCCCATGCCACGAGTGCTGGGGTGTTCGGGATAAACTTGAGCACTCTTGTTCCCATTTTTGGGTCCCTCTAGGGAGGCGCTCAACACAGCGAACAAGGCAACCGGACTTATAATGCTTGAACACTCCCACTTAGCCATAGAATTCTATAATTTTAAATTTCGGCGAAGCCCCTAGTCTTCAGAAGGCCGAATTTGGGGCGCTATCCACGCCTGGGCCGGACAAGATCCGGCTCCTCTCTCTAAGCGGCATAAGTCTTTAAGGACTCGCAAAAACCTCTCGAACAGCGACCGGCTCTCGCCTCATCATGACGGTCAGTTTTAGCTTTCTCCACTGAGGCGTTAACCCAGCTCAACTGGGGCGCAATCGCAGTGGTTCTCCCAGTGCTACCTTAGCCGATATAACGGAACGTAAGGTACCAACACATGGGAGCCGGGCAAACCCAACTATTGACCCAAGACATGATTCGGAGCCGATGCATATAATGCTATAAGTTCGGGGTGCTGCACTTGTGAAAGTGTTCGGACTTATCACACCATGATGCGGGAAACATAAGCCCCTGGTGTGTTTTAACCGTACCAAAGTGTACGGATGCGACATGTCATAAATGAACATATGTATGAAAAAGAAATGCAATTATAAGCAAAAAGGTGCTGCATTGTTTTATTTAATAAGTGCTGCTATGAATGCAGATCGATACAAATAGTGTGATAAGCAAGGGATGGGACTGTTAAACATGTCCCCCTCCAGGGGTAGGCTGCGGAGTGGTGTATAAAAATGCTCGTAATGGAGACCACCTGTATATTCGTTGTAGCCTTTATCCTTCCCTGGCTGTTGCATCGTGAGTTCGGCAGGTCTGCTGCCGGACAGGGCCTCTGACGAACGGAGTCCTGTGTAAAAAATAAAAGGTAAAAAGAAAAAAAAGAACGACACACTTGAGAGCCCCTGGTGTGGTTGAGCCGCAGTCTGGGCTTATCGTGGTCGTGCCCCTCTCCCCGTGCCCATGGTATCTTTAGAGCATAATGGTGTACGCAAAGGACCTGCTTTGACATTTTGTAGGGGCTGGGGTTGGGGCCGCACTGCTACGCGTGCTCGGAACGTGCCAGGTGGTCTTGTTGTAGGTTACTACGGGCGCGCTTAGCTATGTCCGGCCGCTTAATGGCCGGACTCGAGAATTGCCTTAAGAGGCTGCATTGTACTTCTGCCGCGAGAGCCGCTGTATGTTCCTCTGTTCGGAGAGAACGTTCAGTGTTTCCGTTGACCGTGATGACTCCTCGAGGGACTGGCATCTTGAGCTTGAGGTATGCGTAGTGCGGCACCGCGTTGAACTTTGCAAACGCGGTACGTCCGAGCAAGGCATGATAGCCGCTGCGGAACGGGACTATGTCGAAGATTAACTCCTCGCTTCGGAAGTTATCCGGGGATCCGAAGACCACTTCCAGTGTAACTGAGCCTGTACAATTGGCTTCTACACCTGGTATGATTCCTTTAAAGGTCGTCTTGGTAGGTTTAATCCTTGAGGGGTCTATGCCCATTTTGTGCATTGTATCCTGATAGAGCAGGTTCAGGCTGCTGCCGCCGTCCATCAGGACTTTGATGAGGTGAAATCCATCGATGATTGGGTCTAAGACCAATGCGGCGAATCCACCGTGGCGGATGCTGGTGGGGTGGTCCCTTCGGTCAAAAGTGATCGGGCAGGAGGACCATGGATTGAACTTCGGGGCAACTGGCTCCATCGCGTATACATCCCTGAGTGCACGCTTCCGCTCCCTTTTGGGTATGTGCGTTGCGTATATCATGTTCACCGTCTGCACCTGTGGGGGGAAACCCTTCTGTCCTCTATTGTTAGGCAGTCGGGTCTCTTCGTCGTCATCGCTATGCAGCCCCTTGTCATTGTTTTCGGCAATTAACTTGCCTGCCTGCTTGAATACCCAACAGTCCCTTTTGGTGTGGTTGGCTAGTTTTTCAGGGGTGCCGTGTATCTGGCACGAGCGGTCGAGTATTCAGTCCAAATTGGACGGACCCAGAGTAGTTCTTTTGAATGGCTTTTTCCGCTGACCGGGTTTAGAGCCTCTGAATCCGGCATTGACTGCCGTATCCTTACTATTGTCGCCATTGATGCGGCGCTTGTTTTTGTTACGACGCGACCTGCCCTTTCGGTCCTTGAAATCTGGACTGCCAGAATTTTTGCTGAGGTTGTTGCTGCGTGCTAGCCAGCTATCCTCACCCGCGCAGAAGCGGGTCATGAGTGATGTGAGGGCTGCCATGGATTTCGGCTTTTCCTGTCCTAGGTGCCGGGCAAGCCACTCGTCGCGGATGTTATGCTTGAAGGCCGCGAGGGCCTCCGCATCCGGACAGTCGACGATTTGGTTTTTCTTGCTTAAGAACCGTGTCCAGAATTGTCTGGCCGATTCGTCTGGCTGCTGAATTATGTGGCTTAGGTCATCAGCGTCTGGTCGTCGTATATACGTGCGTTGGAAGTTATCGAGGAATGCGGCTTCCAGGTCTTCCCAACTCCCAATTGACTCTGCTGGCAAGCTGTTAAGCCAATATCGGGCTGGTCCTTTAAGCTTGAGGGGGAGATATTTGGTGGCGTGAAGATCGTCACCGCGGGCCATGTGGATGTGAAGAAGATAGTCTTCGATCCAAACTGCGGGGTCTGTTGTGCCATCGTAAGATTCGATATTCACGGGCTTAAACCCTTCGGGGATTTGATGATCCATTACTTCATCTATGAAGCATAGTGGGTGTGCGGCGCCTTTGTACTGGGCGATATCACGACGGAGCTCAAAAGAACTTTGTCTGTTTTGTTCGACCCGGCCGGACTTACTGTGTCCGGCGCGACGGTTGTCGTCACGTACCGTGGGGCGCCCACGCGATCCATAGATCGATCTTGATTGTCTTGCCTTATCCTCCAATATATCTCGCAAGTCCGGAGCGTTCCCCTGTGGCCTTGTGCTTTTCGAGCAATGCCGGGGTATGGGTCTAGTGAAGGGCCTAGAAGCCTCTCTGTCGCGACCACGGGGTGGTCGGTCAGCCGTATTGTCTCCTAGTGATGCGGGTTCATAAGCTTCCTCCTCTAATCGGGGGAGCAGCTTGCATTTAGGGTAGCTTTTGGAGGGGCGTTCGAGCTCATGCTCTTCGGCCGCGAGGACTTCAGTCCATCTGTCGGCTAGCAGATCTTGATCAGCTCTAAGCTGTTGCTGCTTTTTCTTGAGGCTGTTCGCCGTGGCCATAAGCCTGCGTTTAAAACGCTCTTGTTCGACGGGATCCTCAGGCACGACAAATTCATCATCGTCGAGGCTTGCCTCATCTCCGGAGGGAGGCATATAATCCTCTACCTCTTCTTCTACCGCTCTCTCATCAGGGCTGGCGTCTCCGTCCTCCTGCGCTGCATCTTGCTGGAGTGGGTTGTCTTCGGCACTGTCCGGTGTATTATTATCTCCGGTGCCGGAGTCTTCATTCTTGCTGTGGCGGGATTTAGAGCGGCGCCGCTGACGCCGGCGCTTGGGCTGCTTCTTGGAGGGGTCATCCTCCGCTGTTTCTTCGCCATGCCCATCCTTTGGGATATCCACCATGTATATGTCATATGATTAGGTGGCTTTCCAGTGCCCAGTAGGCGCTGGTTCTTGGTCGTCTCCGGAATCTTCGTCCATACCGTCGATGTCTTCGGAGTCGTAGTCTAGCATGTCGGTTAGATCGTCGATAGCAGCTACCAAGTGGGTGGTGGGTGGGCTTTGAATTTCTTCGTCGTCCGCATCCCAACCGTCCTGACCACAATCCGGCCAGGGCTCTCCTGATAACGAGAAATACTTTAGCAAACTCAAGATGTCGCCAAAAGGTGAGAGTTGAAAGATGTCCGCTGCGGTGAACTCCATGATCGGCGCCCAATCGGATTCGATTGGAGGGGGCGCGGGAGGTTCGGAGTCCGGCAAGGAGTTCGGCGCCTCGGAGTCACGGGCTTCATGAGGGACAAGGTCATTGTCCGGCTCTATCGCCGTAGAGGTTGCAGCTCCCGAGGCGGTGTCTAGCCATTCGTCCTCGACCTGCGCCGCCAGCTCCAAACTGATGATCGGAGCGGGCTCGAGTGTGGCCTCCAGGGTACTGTCCGACTGCAGAGCTAAATAATGCTTGCCGTGACAGTGCGGCACGCTCGGCTGTGGCTCGAATCCATCAAGGATCAAGTCCCCGCGGATGTCAGCCGTGAAGTTCAAACTTCTAAATCTGACCTGACGGCCAGGGGCGTAGCTTTCGATCTGCTCCAGACAGCCAAGCGAATTGGCCCGCAGTGCAAAGCCGCCGAATACGAAGATCTGTACGGGGAGAAAGGTCTCACCCTGGACTGCGTCGTTGATGATGGTCGAAGAAGCCATCGAGCCTATCGGTGACGACATAGAGTAACTCCCAATGAAAGCACCAATGTCGGTGTCAAAACCGGTGGATCTCGGGTAGGGGGTCCCGACCTATGCGTCTAGGCGGATGGTAACAGGAGACAAGGGACATGATGTTTTACCCAGGTTCGGGCCCTCTTGATGGAGGTAAAACCCTACGTCCTGCTTGATTAATATTGATGATGTGTGTTACAAGAGTGGATCTACCACGAGATCAAGGAGGCTAAACCCTAGAAGCTTGCCTATGGTATGATTGTTGTTCGTCCTATGGACTAAAGCCATCCGGTTTATATAGACACCGGAGAGGGCTAGGGTTACACAGAGTCGGTTACAATGGTAGTTAATCTACATATCCGTATCGCCAAGCTTGCCTTCCACGCCAAGGAAAGTCCCATCCAGACACGGGACGAAGTCTTCAATCTTGTATCTTCATAGTCTTGGAGTCCGGCCGATGATGATAGTTCGGCTATCCAGACACCCCCTAGTCCGGAACTCCCTCAGTTATGTTATGGATGAAGAAATTGCTAGAGATTTTCTTACTTGCAATGATAGATCTGATCTTAAGAAATTATTAGCTAAGTTGAAACAGAAAACTCTGAATGCTAGAATGAAATATGACCCTGCCTTTGCCACTTCACCTATTTTTGTTACCGATAAGGATTATGAATTCTTTGTTGATCCTGAGATTATTACTTTAGTTGAATCTGATCCTTTCTATGTCACTGAATCTGAAACTGTAGTGGCACACCTTAATAAGTTGAATGATATAGCCACCCTGTTTACTAACGATGAGAAATCTTGCTATTACTATATCCTTAAAATATTTCCTTCTCATTAAAGGGTGATGCTAAGATATGGTTTAATTCTCTTGATCCTGGTTGTGTGCGTAGTCCCCAGGATATGATTTACTACTTCTCTGCTAAATATTTCCCTGCTCATAAGAAACAAGCTGCCTTGCGGGAAATATATAATTTTGTGCAAATTGAAGAAGAGAGTCTCCCACAAGCTTGGGGGAGGCTTCTCCGATTAATGAATGCTTTTCCTGATCATCCTCTTAATCAAAATGAAATACTTGATATCTTCTATAATGGACTAACCGATGCTTCCAAGGACCACTTGGATAGTTGTGCTGGTTATGTTTTCAGGGAAAGGACAGTCAACCAAGCTGAAATACTATTAAATAATATGTTGACTAATGAAAATAATTGGACTCTTCCTGAGCCAACTCCTGAGCCAATTGAGCCAACTCCTAAGCCTATTCCTAAACCAACTCCGAAGAAGAGGGGTGTTCTATTTCTCAGTCCTGAAGATATGCAAGAGGCAAAGAAATCAATGAAAGAAAAATGTATTAAAGCCGAAGATGTTAAGAATCTACCTCCTATTGAACAAATACATGGTCTTAATATACCGTCTGTTGAAGAAACACATTGTCTTGATAACCCGACACAGGTAGTGAATGTAAATTCTCTCTATAGATATGATAAAGTTGAAACCCCGTCTACTAAATTTTCTAGCCAGTGCTTAGATGAATTTGATGACTTTATGGATAAACAAGCAAATTTCAATGATTATTTTAGTAGACAATTGAAGAATAATGCTTAGATGATTGGACAATTGAGTGATTATATGTCTAGAGTTAAGTGTGAACTTAAACTCACTAGTAAACATGTTTCTATGGTCACCACTCAAGCTGAACAAGTACTTAAGGCTCACAATGAATTGCTAGATGAATTAAATAATAAACATGAGTTTGCTATTAGAGTAGCCACTAGAACTGGTAAAATGACTCAGGAATCTTTGTATCCTGAAGGCCACCCTAAAAGAATTGAACAAGATTCTCAGAGAGATAACCTAGATGCTCCTAGTTCTTCTAAAAAGAAGAAAAAGAAAGATGATAGGACTTTGCATGCTTCTAGTGAACCTAATGTAGAAACACCTGAGAATCCTAATGATACTTCTATCTCTGATGCTGAAACACAATCCGGAGATGAACATGAACCTAATGATAATACTAATAATGATGTTCATGATGATGCTCAACCTAGTAATAACAATGATATAGAAATTGAACCTGCAGTTGATCTTGATAACCCACAATCAAGAAATCAATGATATGATAAGAGAGACTTTGTTGCTAGGAAACATGGTAGGGAAAGAGAACCATGGGTTTAGAAACCCATGTCTTTTCCTCCTAAATCATCCAAGAAAAGGGATGATGAGGACTTTGAGCGCTTTGCTGAAATGATTAGACCTATTTTCTTACGCATGCGCTTAACCGATATGCTTAAAACAAACCCTTATGCTAAATACATGAAAGATATCATTACTAATAAAAGGAAAATACCTGAAGCCTAAATTTCCACCATGCTTGCCAACTATACCTTTAAGGGTGGAATACCTAAGAAACTTGGTGATCCCGGAGTACCCACTATACCATGATCCATAAAAAGAAATTATGTTAAAACTGCCTTATGTGATTTAGGAGCCGGTGTTAGTGTTATGCCTCTTTCCTTGTACCGTAGACTTGAATTAAGTAAGTTGACATCTACTGAGATATCTTTGCAAATGGCTGATAAATCAACTGCTATACCTGTCGGCATTTGTGAGGATGTGCCTGTTGTTGTTACGAATGTTACTATCTTAACAGACTTTGTCATTCTTGATATCCTTGAGGACGACAGTATGTCGATTATCCTTGGTAGACCCTTTTTAAATACTGCAGGTACTGTTATTGATTGCAACAAAGGCAATGTCACCTTTCATGTTAATGGAAATGAGCATACGGTACACTTTCCGAGGAACACAACCTCAAGTTCTCAGCATAAATTCTATTGGGAAAATTCCATCAATTATATTTGGAGGTTTTGAATTTCCTCTCCCTACTACAACGAAAAAGTATGATATTCTTATTATTGGGGATGTTCATATCCTCGTTGAGGTATCCTAGTGCCACTTCGAAATTTCTCCGGTTTCACATGATTCAGAATGAGTTTGTTAACAAGACTTGATCAACCTTGTTAGTGGGCTCCTTTTGATGATCATGAGATGGATGAAACTAGAAGGCACAACCTTCTGTACACTCTCTTTACTTTTTGTTACTTATAATAAATAAAGTAATCATAGAATATTTTGTCTATTTTCTGAATTATCCATGCAACAAAAAAAAATTCCAAAAATAAAAGTTCTCCAAATGCCATGCCAATTTAATATGATTTTTTCTGGAATATTTGAGAATATTTGGCACCGAGAACACACCAGGGGGAGCAAGCACCTGGCCACTAGGGTCCAGGGCACGCCCCTGCCTCATGGGCCCACGGTGGCTCCCCTCCACTTATTCCTGCACCCACACACTTCTTCTTCCTCCCAAAAAAATCCCCATCCAGCTCAAGCACGAGTTCCAGCTCGTTTTGCTACGATTTTCGATCTCCTTGCTCAAAGCTCCATTCACAAAACTGCTTTGGGAGATTGTTGCTTGGTATGTGACTCCTCTAATGATCCAATTAGTTTTTGTTCTAGTGCTTTATTCATTGCAAATTCTTGCTTCATTGGTGACCCTGTTCTTGAGCTTGCATGTTAAATTTATGAGGTCCCAAGTAATTCCAATGCATGATATGGGCTCTAGGCACTTATGGGAGTAGTTGCTATCAATTATATTGATTTTGTTTCACTTTTATTTTGAAGTTACTAAAAATTTCAGAAATATTGTAGAAAAAGAAATATGTTCAGGAAAATGTACCAAGGAGGTTCTTGAAGGAAGAAAGGACCCCGGCTCATGATACGTGAGATGGACGTCAAACCATCAAGGGAAGCTGATGTGCGGCCTTGTGAATGGCTGTCAGAACAGTTTATGGTTGTAGCGGGTATCAAGGATGAGTTCGATGCATATGTGCGTAATGCTGACCTTGAGGAATTCATGCAAGATAAGTGCCCGCAATACTGATATTTGACTGATTCATTTGTGAGAAGGTTTAAATTTACATCCTCGCAGAATTCTGAAAGTGTCATGTTTGGTATTTATGATAAATCATATACCATGGACCTAGAAGATTTTACTAGTGCTCGCAAACTCCCGCAGTGGGGAAGTGTTCATGAACCTAGCAAATCTAAATATAAAGACTTTCTTGCTAATATCACCATGGGAGAATCTAGGGACATAGCACAAGCTACCATAGGGAGCATTCATTTTCCTACTATACATTATTTTGCTCTCTTCATTGGTAGATGTATTAATGGTAAAGATGAAGCATGTCACATGTGTGTTCCTGATCTTTGTGTTCTCAAGAGTGTTGTGTTAGGTGATAAACAATAAAACTTGGGGGCAATTGTTGCACGTAGGTTGCATCATAATGGTTTAGCTGGAGACTTTTTTGGAGGAATTTATGCAACCCGTGTGGCTAATTATCTTGAGATACCTATACATGAAAATGATACAGAGTTACTTCCTGCTTATTTAGATTATAATGCCATGGTTAGACATCATTTTCTTGAGAGAAATGACCAATTCCTCCAATATCGACTAATCTTTGACAGACATCGTGCTGTCCATATTACTCCCCCTGCTCCTACCCTCTTTGATTATCAGGCAAAAAGAAGATATGTTGTCACCAGGGAGGAGGCAAACGAGTATGAGAGAAGAGCGGAAGCAACCCGCCGCCAGGATGCCGCTCAGGAGGCAATGACTGCTGCATCTTAGTATGACCCCAGTTACAACTACGGATATTAGCCAGGCTACCCATGGCCATAGCCCAAATTAGGCCAAAAGCCTAAGCTTGGGGGAGTACGTATTTCCCACCGAGTTTACATTCATGTTCACACACTCATTCTAGTTGTCGGTGCTCATACTCTTTCATTGTACTATCCATGCTAGTTTAATTTATTTTCCTGCGTTCTTCTTGTGTGTTTGATAAACCTTAAGAAAACCCAAAAAAATTAGTTAGTTTAATTTCCATGCCTATAGTAGAAATAATTAAAAGAAAACCCAAAAAGATTGCTCGTTCTTCTTTTGCTTGTTGGGAGCCTTCCCGTGTAAATAGTTTTATTTCTTTTCTTTTCTTTTGGGGGTCGAGAGTAGAAGAGCATAATGAAAATGCTTAGTGTCTCTCATATGCATAATTGTTGATTTAACCAAAAGCCCATATTACCTTGTCTTCTCTCTTGAGTTGAATGCTTGCAGATTCCAGCTTAGTCCAACGCACATGCACTCTTATTATTATACACACCGTTCGGTCGTGCAAGTGAAAGGCAATAACGATGATATATGATGGACTGTTTGAGATGATAGAAGCTGGTATGAACTCGACCTCTTTTGTTTTTGTAAATATGATGAGTTCATCATTCCTAATTCAGCCTATTATGAATAAACATGTTTGCAATGACAATTAGATATTATAGTTGCTTATGTCGTGCTTAATTAACTGGGAGCTTATAATGGTTTACCTTGCGTGCCAACATGCTATTAAAATGGTTGTGATGTGGTATGATAGGGTGGTATCCTCCTTTGAATGCATTGAGTGACTCGACTTGGCACATGTTCACTCATGATTGCACTCGGTGTTGATTAATTTTAAGGCATGTTCATGACTGTTGTCGCTCTCTCAGTTGGTCGCTTCCCAGTCTTTTGCTAGCCTTCACTTGTACTAAGCGGGAATACTTCTTGTGCATCCAAACCCCATGAACCCCAAAGTTATTCCATATGAGTCCACCATACCTTCCTATATGCGGTATTTACCTGCCGTTCCAAGTAAATTTGTATGTGCCAAACTCCAAACCTTCAAATGAAATTCTGTTTTGTATGCTCGAGAAGCTCATGTATCAACTAGGGCTGTCTGTATCTTCCATGCTAGGTGGGTTATTCTCAAGAGGAGTGGACTCCGCTCCTCATTCACGAGAAAATGGCTGGTAACCGGGATGCCAAGTCCCATGATCAAAAAGATCAAAGCAAATCAAAATAATTAAACAAAACTCCCCCAGGATTGTTGTTAGTTGGAGGCACTCGTTGTTTCGAGCAAGCCATGGATTGATGCTTGTTGGTGATGGGGGAGTATAAACTTTACCATTCTTTTTGGGAACTGCTTATAATGTATGTAGCATGGAAGATATCGAGATCTCATAGTTGTTATGTTGACAGTGAAAGTATACCGCTCAAAATGTTATTTATCTCTCTATTTCAAAATCGAGATCTGGCACCTCTACAAATCCCTGCTTCCCTCTGCGAAGGGCCTATCTATTTACTTTTATGTTGAGTCATCTCCCTATTATTAAAAAGCACCCGCTGGAGATCACACTATCATTTGCATGCATTACTATTAGTTTATATCAGGTATGACTTGACTGGATCCTTTTACCATGAATTACAATGTTTAGTCAGTCCTTGATCTTTAAAGGTGCTCTGCATTTATGTTTTGCGGTCTCAGAAAGCGCTAGCGAGATACCATCTTGTTATATCATATTATGATTGTTTTGAGAAAGTGTTGTCATCCGAGTTTTATTATTATTGCTTGCTAGCTGATTATGCCATTCATATGTGTAAAACATGAGACCTAAGTGTTATTGTGAATGTGGTTAGTTATGATCTTTGCTAAAAACTTGAATGCTGGCTTTACATATTTAGAACAACAAGAGCAAATAGAGTTTGTAAAAGTTTTTCTTTATCACTTTCAGTTTGTCAACTGAATTGCTTGAGGACAAGCAAAGGTTTAAGCTTGGGGGAGTTGATACATCTCCAACGTATCTACTTTTCCAAACACTTTTGCCCTTGTTTTGGACCCTAATTTGCATTATTTGAATGGAACTAACCCGGACCGAAGCTATTTTCAGCAGAACTGCCATGGTGTTATTTTTGTGCAGAAACAAAAGTTCTCGGAATGACCTGCAAATCCACGGAGATAACTTTTGGGAAATATAAAAAATATTATCGAAAGAATCAATGCCAAGGGGCCCACACCCTATCCACGAGGGTGGGGGCGCGCCCCCTCCCCTGGGAGCGCCCCCTATCTCGTGGGCCCCCTGATGCTCCACCGACTTCAACTCCAACTCCATATATTTCGTTTCATGGAGAAAAAACCAGAGAGGAAGTTTCATCGCGTTTTACGATATAGAGCCACTGCCAAGCCATAAAACCTCTCGAGAGGGCTGATCTGGAGTCCGTTTGGGATTCTGACAAGGGGAATTCGTTGCCGTCATCATTGTCAAGCATCCGCCATCACCAATTTCATGATGCTCACCGCTATGCGTGAGTAATTCCATCATAGGCTTGCTGGACGGTGATGGGTTGGATGAGATTTACCATGTAATCCACTTAGTTTTGTTAGGGTTTGATCCCTAGTATCCACTATGTTCTGAGATTGATGTTGCTATGACTTTGCTATGCTTAATGCTTGTCAGTAGGGCCCGAGTGCCATGATTTCAGATCTGAATCTATTATGTTTTCATGAATATATGTGAGTTCTTGATCCTATCTTGCAAGTCTATAGTCACCTATTATGTGTTATGATGCGACAACCCCGAAGTGACAATAATCGGGATACTTCTCGGTGATGACCGTAGTTTGAGGAGTTCATGTATTCACTATGTGTTAATGCTTTGGTACGATACTATATTAAAAGGAGGCCTTAATATCCCTTAGCTTCCAACAGGACCGCCCTGCCACGGGAGGGTAGGACAAAAGATGTCATGCAAGTTCTTTTCCATAAGCACGTATGACTATATTCGGAATACATGCCTACATTACATTGATGAATTGGAGCTAGTTCTGTGTCACCCTATGTTATAACTATTACATGATGAATTGCATCCGACATAATTATCCATCACTGATCCAATGCCTACGAGCTTTTCGCATATTGTGCTTTCCTTATTTACTTTACCGTTGCTACTGTTACAATTACTACAAAACTGCTATCGTTACTTTTGCCACTGTTACCATTACTGCCGGTGTCAAAACCGGCGGATCTCGGGTAGGGGGTCCCGAACTGTGCGTCTAGGCGGATGGTAATAGGAGATGAGGGACACGATGTTTTACCCAGGTTCGGGCCCTCTTGACGGAGGTAAAACCCTACGTCCTGCTTGATTGATATTGATATTGTGGATGTTTACAAGAGTGGATCTACCACGAGATCAAGGAGGCTAAACCCTAGAAGCTAGCCTATGGTATGATTGTTGTTGTTGTCGTCGTGTCCTACGGACTAGAGCCATCCAGTTTATATAGACACCGGAGAGGGATAGGGTTACATAGAGTCGGTTACAATGGTAGGAGATCTACATATCCGTATCTCCAAGCTTGCCTTCCACGCCAAGGAAAGTCCCATCCGGACACGGGGCAAAGTCTTCAATCTTGTATCTTCATAGTCTTGGAGTCCGGTCGATGATGATAGTCCGGCCGATGATAGTTCGGCTGATGATGGTAGTCCGGCTATCCGGACACCCCCTAATCCAGGACTCCCTCAGTAGCCCCTAAACCAGGCTTCAATGACGATAAGTCCGGCGCGTATATTGCTTGTCATTGCAAGGCGGGTTCCTCCTCCGAATGATAGAAGATTGTGAACACCAGGATAGTGTCCGGCTCTGCAAAATAAATTCCACATTCCACCATAGAGAGAATAATATATACACAAGTTCAATCTGCTGACGTTTTTTGCGGCATGACGTCACACCACTACAAAGCCATTACTTGAATCGTTTTTTACTCTACCACCTCAGCGCATTTAGCGAAGCGGTTTCCTTGGCACGTCTTGTCGAAGCAGAGATCGTGTTCCCCCTTAATCCGGGATCTCATCAATACGGATGTTGGTAACCCAACCGCGCCATTGATGGTGACGCTTGGGGGATAAGCGAGTTTTACCAGGCCGGTGGGGGACGCGTAGACTTCGCCCGCCCATATAAGGGATAAGGATTCACCTTTTCACCTACGCCTTCTTCCTCCTTTGCTTATCCATCTCCGCGCACTCGAGCTCCAGCGCCCAAGCCTGCACATCCCGTCTCAACCTTCCCCAGTCATGTCTGGAGCGGGAGGCAAGTGGATGACCTCCTCCGTTACGGAGGAGCACATCGAAAGACTGCGCAGTGCCGGATACCTGTCCGGCAACATCGCGCACCGGCTGCCCGACGAGGGGCAGCTCATCCCCACCCCCAGGCCCCATGAGAGGGTCGTTTTTCTTCCCCACTTCCTCCCCGGACTGGGCTTTCCACTTCACCCCTTTGTCCGGGGGCTCATGTTCTATTACGGCCTGGATTTCCATGATCTGGCGCCGAACTTCAGCCTCAACATCTCGGCGTTTATCGTCGTGTGCGAGGCCTTCCTCTGCATCCAGCCCCACTTCGGTTTGTGGCTCAAGACCTTCAATGTCAAGCCGAAGGTAGTGAAGGGCACTCAAGCGGAGTGCGGAGGCGCCATGTTGGGCAAGATGCCCAACGTCCTTTGGTTCGAAGGGGCCAACGAGACACTTGCTTTTCATAGTTTGACTCTATGCGGGTTTTAATTTCCCCTTTTCCTTTGATAGGACTGGATGAGGAAGGCGGAGCAGATTATCTGCCCGACTCCTATGCCAGAAAACCCAGTAGACGCTCGTCTAGCGAGGCTGCTGATTCCGGCACCGCACGTGGTGCCGGAGAAGAAGGCCAAGAAGGAGGCCACGGGTGCTCGAAAGAGTTCCCGTTTTCAGGTGTCCGACGACTCCGGGGCGGACTCCTCCCCCGGAAACGAGAAGGAGAAAGAGGACTCTCTCCCAGAGGGGGGAGAGAGGAAGAGGAGGGCTTCCCCAACAGGGGAGGCCGAAGGGTCCAAGAGGGGAAGGACTATTCCTCTGGAAAGCTCCGCCAACATCAACGTTGGCGAGGAAGAATGGCCTTCAAGGGCCAGGCCTCCGGCGAGATCGTAAGTATCCGGATTCCTGAATGAGTTATAATTTCTTTTTATGCGTCACATAGTGTCATTCTGATGCCGCATGCTGCCTGTAGTCCGGCCAATGATGATCTCCCCGCGTCATCGAGCGGGTCGTTGGCTCCGTCGGTGGTAGACTCCATCCTGACCGCCTCCACCCCTCGCGACACCGAGGACGCCGAGGTGGGATCCCAAGAAGAGGCCCATCAGGGGGAGGCTCCAGAGGCGCGACGAGGTGGCCTCCCGGACTTTGCGCCGGACTCCATATGAGAACCCGCAGTGGCTCTGGAGTCCGGCCGGCGGCCCCTTCGCACGAAGGGCAAGACCATGGCGCCGGCGGCTTCCGTCCAACCGGAGGCGCCGGATAATTTGTTGGAGGCGCTCCAGAGCGCTTCCATCGAGGAAGAACACCGCACTATTATGAGTGCGGTGATTCAGAAGGTACAGCTCGCCAAGAGCAGGCTCACCGAAGCCTGCAGTAGCCTTCTATCAGGCTTTGGGGTAAGAAGTTAAAATATGCAATGTAATACCGCATAGACGTAGCCCCTGATGCTCGGTTCGGTGTTCGGAAAGAAAAGCCGGACTGAGGATCTGAAAAAAAAAGATATACGCAGGGTTGCTAAAAAATTATGTCAATATGGGTTGCAGGCTGCGCTGCTGACCTCTATCGCACTGACTGCGGTGGTCGGTGCTTTGAAGCAGGAGCTCGAACGGTCCGAGCAAGAGCTCGGCCGCGCCAAGAAGCAGCTCTAGGACAAAGAAGGTGAGTGACACCACTTTGAACTTGTACCTTACAGAAAAGGATTTAGGTTGCAACAAAAAATAACAAGGATAACATGGGTACTGCAGGGGCCACGAACAAGGTGGCAACCCTGAAGGAGGCCATGTCTGCGGCCGAACGCAATGCGACCGCGGAACGAGCAGAGCGAGAAAAGCAGGAGGCGCGGGTGGTGGTGGTTCAGCAAGAGCTCCAGGCTCTCATGGAAAAGCATGAGAGTTTGGAGCGTGACTCAAAGACTCGAGAGTCCAAGCTTGCCTCGGCTCTCGAAAGTGCCAAGACTGCCAAGGCCGATGCCCATAAGTCCCTTCAGGAGATTGAGTTGGTGAGGAAGATAGCGGCGGGTAAGGCATTTTTCATGCAAAGCAAGCATGTGAATGTAAATTACGTGTTACTTACCCGTATTCGGAGCTCTCCAGGGGCATTTGCAGATATGCCTCGCAGTGTATCTGATGCCGCCGCATTCTATCGAGCCGAGGAGGGGAGCTCAACGGAGAAGGTCTTCTGGTCTCAGTATGCTGAGGCCGGCCATCCGGTGCCCCCTAGCGACCAGCTGAAGCAGCTGGTCGAGCTCCACAAGGCGGCCGAGGAGGCCATGAAGGGCCTCATAGTCTGGCTGTGGCCTGGAGAGGCGATGCCTGGGAGCTACTTCGGCCTCGTGCGACGGTTGGTGGATGCGTGCCCCTGGGTGGAGGTTATCAAGCGCTCCGCCTGTATTGAAGGTGCTCGTCGGGCCCTTGCCCGCGCAAAAGTGCATTGGGGCAAGTTGAATGCGGAGAAGCTAATCACTGACGTGCCACCAGCGGGCAAGGAATATCGTACGCCAGAAATGTACTATAGGACTGTCCTGAAGGGTGCCCACAAGATTGCGGATGAGTGCCCCAGGGATGTAATTATTGAGTAAATTCGCAATGTGTTATCCTGTGCGCTGAAAACTTTGTTCATATGCGCTAAGCAACGCTTGTTAATTTAAAATATTACCTTCTCTGCGGTCATTTATTAAATTTGAGAGATGGCAAGTCGTCGGCTTCAGCCCCCATGCCACGAGTGCTGGGGTGTTCGGGATAAACTTGAGCACTCTTGTTCCCATTTTTGGGTCCATCTAGGGAGGCGCTCAACACAACAAACAAGGCAACCGGACTTATAGTGCTTGAACACTCTCACTTAGCCATAGAATTCTATAATTTTAAATTTCGGCGAAGCCCCTAGTATTCGGAAGACCGAATTAGGGGCGCTATCCACGCCTTCGTCGGACATTATCCGGAACTTCGCTCGAAGCGGCGTAGGTCTTTAAGGACCCGAAAGGACCTCTCAAACAGCGACCAGTCTCTCGCCTTATCATGACTGTCAGTTTTAGCTTTCTCCACTGAGGCGTTAACCCGGCTCAACCGGGGCGCAATCGCAGTGGTTCTCCCAATGCTACCTTAGCCGATAGAACGGAATGTAAGGTGCCAAACATGGGAGCCGGGCAAACCCAACTATTGACCCAAGACATGATTCGGAGCCGATTCATATAATGCTATAAGTTCGGGGTGCCGCACTTGTGAAAGTGTTCGGACTTTATCACACCATAATGCGGGGAACATAAGCCCCTGGTGTATTTGGCCGTACCAAAATGTCAGGATGCAACATGTCGTAAATGAACATATATATATATATAAGGTAATGCAATTATGGGCAAAAAGTGCTGCATTTTATTCGAGAAGATCTGTTATGAGTACGGAATGATACAAATAGTGCGGAAAGCAAGGGATTGGACGAATTAAAGGCGTCTCCCTCCAGGGGTAGGCCGCGGAATGGTGTATTTAACAAATTTAATGCTCGTAATGGAGACCACCTGAGTGTTCGTCGCGGCCTTTGTCCCTCCCTGGCTGTTGCATCATGAGTTCGGCAGGTTCGCCGCCGGACAGAGTTCTGTATAAAAGAGAGAGAAATAAAAGATAAAAAGAGCGACACACTTGGGAGCCCCTGGTGTGGTCAAACCGCACTCTGGGTCTGTTGTGGTTGTGCCTCTCCCCCTATGCCCATGGTATCTCTAGGGCGTAATTATGTACGCGGAGAGTTTGTCTTACAATTGAGCGAGGGCTGGGGTTGAGGCCGCATTGCTACGCGTGCTCGGAATGTGCCAGGTGGTCTTGGTTGATGTTGCTCCGGGTGCATTTGGCCGTGTCCGGTCGTTTAACGGCCGGACTCGAAAATTTCCTTAAAAGGCTGTTCTGTACTTCTGCCGCGAGAGCCGCTGTATGTTCCTCCATTCGGAGGGAGCGTTCCGTGTTTCCATTGACCGTGATGACTCCACGAGGGCCTGGCATCTTGAGCTTAAGGTATGCATAATGCGGCACCGCGTTGAATTTTGCAAATGCGGTTCGTCCGAGCAGAGCGTGATAGCCACTGCGGAACGGGACGATGTCGAAGATTAACTCCTCGCTTCGGAAATTATCCGGGGATCCAAAGACCACTTCAAGTGTAACTGAGCCTGTACAACTGGCCTCGACACCTGGTATGACGCCTTTGAAGGTTGTCTTTGTAGGTTTAATCCTTGAAGGGTCTATGCCCATCTTGCGCACTGTATCCTGATAAAGCAGGTTCAGGCTACTGCCGCCGTCCATCAGGACTCTCATGAGGTGAAATCCATCGACGATTGGGTCTAAAACCAATGCGGCGAATCCGCCATGGTGGATACTGGTCGGATGGTCTCTTCGATCGAAAGTGATCGGGCAAGAGGACCAGGGGTTGAATTTTGGGGCGACTGGCTCCATCGCGTATACGTCCCTTAGTGCACGCTTCCGCTCCCTCTTGGGAATATGTGTTGCGTATATCATGTTTACCGTCCGAACTTGAGGGGGGAATCCCTTTTGTCCTCTATTGTTCGGTGGCCGGGTCTCTTCCTCGTCATCGCTGTGTAGCCCCTTGTCACTGTTTTCGGCGATTAATTTGCATGCCTGCTTGAATACCCAACAATCTCTGTTGGTGTGGTTAGCTGGCTTTTCGGGGGTTCCATGTATTTGACAGGAGCGGTCGAGTATTCGGTCCAAATGGGACGGGCCCGGAGTGGTTCTTTTGAATGGCTTCTTTCGTTGACCGGGCTTGGAGCCTCGGAATCCGGCGTTGACTGCCGTATCCTCATTGCTGTCGCCGTTAATGCGGCGTTTGTTTTTGTTTCGACGCAACCTGCCATTGCGGTCCTTGGTATCCGGATTGCCAGCGTTTTTGCTGAGGTTGTTGCTGCGAGCTAGCCAGCTATCCTCTCCCGCACAGAAGCGGGTCATGAGTGATGTGAGGGCTGCCATGGATTTCGGCTTCTCCTGTCCTAGGTGCCGGGCCAGCCACTCATCGCGGATGTTATGTTTGAAGGCAGCGAGGGCCTCTGCATCCGGACAGTCGATGATTTGATTTTTCTTTGTTAGGAACCGTGTCCAGAATTTCCTGGCCGATTCGTCTGGCTGCTGGATTATGTGGCTTATGTCATCTGCGTCCGGTGGTCGCACATACGTGCCCTGGAAGTTGTCGAGGAATGCGGCTTCCAGGTCTTCCCAGCATCCAATTGACTCTGCGGGCAGGCTGTTAAGCCAATGCCGAGCTGGTCCTTTAAGCTTGAGCGGGAGATATTTGATGGCGTGAAGATCGTCGCCGCGGGCCATATGTATATGGAGGAGATAATCCTCAATCCAAACCGCGGGGTCTGTTGTGCCATCGTAGGATTCGATATTAACGGGTTTAAACCCTTCAGGGATTTGATGATCCATTACTTCGTCAGTGAAGCATAGTGGGTGTGCGGCGCCTCTGTATTGAGAAATATCGCGACGTAGCTCGAGAGAGCGTTGTCTGCTGTGTTCGGCCCGGCCGGAGTAGTTGTATCCGGCGCGACGGTATTCGTCGTGGGTCTTGGGGCGCCCGCGTGATCCATAGATAGATCTGGATTGTCTTGCCTTGTCCTCCAATATATCTCGCAAGTCCGGCGCGTTCCCCCGTGGCTTCATGCTTTTTGAGCGATGCCGGGGTACGGTTTTGGTGGAGGGCTTGCATGCCTCTCTGTCGCGGCCACGAGGTGGTCGGTCTGCCGTATTGTGCGCTGGTGATGCAGGTTTGTACGCTTCCTCCTCTAGTTGGGGGAGCAACTTGCGTTTTGGGTAACTTTTGGAGGGGCGTTCGAGTTCATACTCTTCGGCCGCGAGGACCTCGGTCCATCTGTCGGCTAGTAGGTCTTGATCAGCTTGAAGTTGTTGCTGCTTTTTCTTTAGGCTGTTTGCCGTGGCCATTAGCCTGCGTTTGAAACGCTATTGTTTGACGAGATCCTCAGGCACGACGAATTCGTCGTCGTCGAGGCTTGCCTCGTCTCCGGAGGGAGGTAAGTAGTTATCATCCTCGACCTCTTCGTCTGCCGCCGTCTCGTCAGGGCTTGCTTCTGCCTTCTCCTGCGCTGGATCGTGCTGGAGGGGGTTGTCTTCGGCACTTTCCGGGGTGCTATTATCTCCTGTGCCGGAATCTCCATTCTTGCTGTGGAGGGATTTAGAGCGGCGCCGCTGACGTCGGCGCTTGGGTTGTTTCTTTAAGGAATCGGCCTCCACTGCTTCTTTGCCATCCCCATCTTTTGGGGTGTCCACCATGTATATGTCGTATGACGAGGTGGTCTTCCAGTGTCCTGTAGGCACTGGTTCTTGATAGTCTCCGGCATCGTCGTCCATACCGTCGATGTCTTCGGAGTCGTAGTCGAGTACGTCGGTTAGATCGTCGACGGTGGCTACGAAGTGGGTGGTGGGTGGGCTCTGAATTTCTTCGTCGTCCGCGTCCCAACCATCCTGGCCGTAGTTCGGCCAGGGCTCTCCGGATAGCGAGAGATGCTTCAGCGAAATTAAGATATCGCCGAAGGGTGAGTGCTGAAAGAAGTCCGCAGCGGTGAATTCCATGATCGGCGCCCAATCGGATTCGACTGGCGGGGGCGCAGGAGGTTCGGAGTCCGGCAGAGAGTCCGACACCTCGGAGTCATGAGCTTTATGCGGGACAAGGTAAGTGTTTGGCTCCATCGCCGTAGAAGTTGTAGCTCCCAAGGCGGTGTCCAGCCATCCATCCTCGATCTGAGCGATCGGCTCCGGACTATGGGTCGGAGCGGATTCGTGTGCGGCCTCCAAGGTGCTGTCCGGCGGCAGAGTTAGGTCGTGCCCATCGTGATAGCGCGGCACGCTCGGCTGTGGCTCAGGTCCATCCAAGATCAAGTCCCCGCGGATATCGGCCGTGAAGTTTAGGCTTCCAAACCTGACCTGACGGCCAGGGGCGTAGCTTTCGATCTGCTCCAGATGGCCAAGTGAGTTGGCCCGCAGTGCGAAGCCGCCGAATACGAAGATCTGTCCGGGGAGAAAAGTCTCACCCAGGACTGCTTCGTTGTCGATTGAAGAGGCCATCAAGCCTATCGGTGACGACATAGAGGAACTCTCAATGAAAGCACCAATGTCGGTGTCAAAACCGGCGGATCTCGGGTAGGGGGTCCCGAACTGTGCGTCTAGGCGGATGGTAACAGGAGACGAGGGACACGATGTTTTACCCAGGTTCAGGCCCTCTTGATGGAGGTAAAACCCTACGTCCTGCTTGATTGATATTGATATTGTGGATGTTTACAAGAGTGGATCTACCACGAGATCAAGGAGGCTAAACCCTAGAAGCTAGCCTATGGTATGATTGTTGTTGTTGTCGTCGTGTCCTACGGACTAGAGCCATCCGGTTTATATAGACACCGGAGAGGGCTAGGGTTACATAGAGTCGGTTACAATGGTAGGAGATCTACATATCCGTATCGCCAAGCTTGCCTTCCACGCCAAGGAAAGTCCCATCCGGACAAGGGGCAAAGTCTTCAATCTTGTATCTTCATAGTCTTGGAGTCCGGTCGATGATGATAGTCCGGCCGATGATAGTTCGGCTGATGATGGTAGTCTGGCTATCTGGACACCCCCTAATCTAGGACTCCGTCAATTACTATCATACTACTTGCTACTAAATACTTTGTTGCAGATACTAAGTTATCCAGGTGTGGTTGAATTGACAACTCAACTGCTAATACTTAAGAATATTCTTTGGCTCCCCTTGTGTCGAATCAATAAATTTGGGTTGAATACTCTACCCTCGAAAACTATTGCGATCCCCTATACTTGTGGGTCATCACCGGCTATTGTGGGAAGTCGGCTTCTTACTCTCTTGTTTCCCTTTAAGCAGAGTACTTCTCGGACCACACCAGTGCCATCAGCGAGGTGATCGAGGCGTGGCACAAGCGGCGGAGGCAGGTGGGCGAGGAGATTGCACCGGACAGGCCCCGAAACATGGACGAACAGTTTCGGGACGTTCAGCTGCGCGTTGCACTGGTGCGCCAGCTGCTCCACCGGTATCAGTGTGCCGGAGTGCAGGTCTTGGAAGGCTTTGGCCGGGCGTGCAGGTCCGCCCCTTCCACTGGATTGCTGACTGGCTAGAGGTGGCGTGAGAGCGGCTCGACGCCTGGAAGGGCGCCGCAGCATAGGCAGGTGCCAAGGTAGCGCAAGAGTTCGTGAAGGTGTGGTATCCGGGCTTGAGCATGGCACAGCTAGCCACCTTCCGCCAGGAGGCGACGCCGGAGTTGGAGGTAGAGCGCGAAGGGATCGCCACTCGTGCATCAGCCCTCGCCAAGTACACCAATGGCGACGTCTTCATCCCAGAGCGGGCAAAAGACGGCACCGAGGTGGCACCATCCTGGTTCGTGTTGAACCCGGATGAGGCGGAGAACCCGACAGAGGAGATCGCCTCCAGCGACAAGGCCGCGGAGGAGGACGAGGACGAGGGAGGCAAAGGCGACGCGCCGGATGACGGAGCGACCAGCCGGAATCGGCCCGATCCGACCTTAGCCAGCGAGCAGCAGGACACCACGACGGCCACCACCGCCGACCAAACTAGAACCAACCAGCCGGAGGCCCCGCCAGCCTACGCTGCAGCCACTGCCGACTCGTCCGAGCAGCCCGTAGCACCTCCGGCCTAGGCAACCCTTATCTATTTTAAGTTTTTTGTCTTGTGCTCAAGAACAAAGTTAGTTATGCGCAATTCCACCCACTAGGGGTGTTCTTTAAACTTTGATGAATGCTGGCCGCGGTCCTTTTGGAATGTGAATGGATTTACTTTCCCCACATGCTTTTGTGCTTTGTCGCGTTCTAACTTGATTTTGCCTTGGATTTCTTTGGTTTTTTTCTTTGCCGTGTTCCTTTGGCTGCCGCCCTGCCAGCCGGACAGATGCATTGTGGCCTGTGGTCAGGTCAGGGAATTGGCCGTTTAGAATAGGAAAATACTTCATTCGCTTAAAGTGTATGCTAGTCAAGCAAGAATCCGGCCAGCCAGCTGCTGAGCAGCTGGACGGGGGAGACGAAAGACCAACTTGGCTCGAACCGCTGTTCTTCCTTAGTTGTTTTTCATGTGGACAGTGTTTTCGGCCTTTAGATCTTGCCAGTCCGAGAGTCGCGCTGCGAGCTGTGGCTGGGGCGAAGAAAGGGCTTTGGCGTCGGCACACTACTTGCGCTGACTTCGAATGATGCAGACTTGGGCCAAGTCGGCGAGCCACCGGACCGGTTGATCGGACCCGGGCAGGGCAAAAGAGTAAAACCTCAAGCATAGGAGAAGTTTATTATAGAGATAAAAAGGTAGCCCCGAGTGCGCCTCGGGGTACCTATTGTCTTTACTTAATACAAAAGATAGCTTGGTACATACACTGCATCAACTGTAAAACGAGCGGAGAAGGTTCGCATTCCATGGGCGCTCCGACTCTTCGCCGGCTGTGTCTCTCTTGCGTGCCTTGGGCTTCTGTGCATCAATTACGTAGTAGGACTTGTCGCCCAGGGCCTTGCTGACGATGAAGGGCCCCTCCCAAGGAGCAGAGAGCTTGTGCTGGTTGGCTCAGCACTGGATCAGTGGGATCACGAGGTTGCCCTCATGGAAAGCAAGCGACTTGACCTTCTTGCTGTGGTAGCGGCGCAAACACTGCTGGTAGATAGCGGACCGACTAAGTGCTAGCAGTCGGGCCTCTTCGAGCAGATCGACACAATCTTCACGTGCTTCCTTTGCTTCCGCCTCCATATATATATATAGGGTGACGCGAGGCGAGTTGAACTCGATATCCATTGGGATGATGGCCCCGGCCCCGTACACAAGGAAGAAAGGTGTGAAGCCAGTTGATCGGTTTGGCATGGTCCAGAAACTCCAAAGGACGACCAGTAGCTCCTCGATCCAGCAACCGGATGAGCGCTCCAGTGGCTCGACTAGCTGTGGCTTGATGCCGGATAGAATGAGGCCGTTTGCCCACTCCACCTAGTCGTTTGACTGCGAGTGAGCAACTGACGCGAGGTCTAGTCAGATGCCCATTTCCACGCAGAAATGAGACAAGGCGCCTTTGGAGAAGTTCATGTCATTGTCGATGATAATGCTGTTTGGGATGCCATATCAAACGGTGATATCCGTGATGAATGTGATGGCCGTGGGGCCGTCCAGCTTCTTGATCAGCTTCGCCTCGTTCCACTTTGTAAACTTTTCCACGGCAACTAGCAGTTTGTTCAAGGACGCTACATCTGTCGGATCCATCTTGTCGGAGTATTCGGGGCAGACGCGGAGATAGTTTTCGGTAGCAAGCTGGGTCGTCTTCGGCTTAAAGGCCGAACTAACGCCCATGATGAAGTTGCCGAGCCGGAGGGTTTACCCTGAAACTAGGGTTCCTCCGGAAGTGATGTTGTCCTTGATGACAAGGCAAGCCATCGACCCTTCTATCGATGACACAGAGGAACTCTTAGTGAAAGCACCAATGTCAGTGTCAAAAACGGCAGATCTCGGGTAGGGGGTCCCGATCCGTGTGTCTACGGATAGAAGGTAACAGGAGGCAGGGGATATGATGTTTTACCCTGGTTTGGGCCCTCTTAATGGAGGTAATACCCTATGTCCTGCTTGATTGACTTTGATGAGTATAGGGGTTACAAGAGTTGATCTACCTCGAGATCGTAATGGCTAAACCCTAGATGTCTAGCCTGTATTATTATGGTTGTCTCTCTACAGACTAACCCTCGGGTTTATATAGACACCAGAGGGGACTAGGGTTGTACAAAGTCGGTTTACAGAGGAAGGAAACTACAGATCTGGATGACATTCTTGTCATCCACGCAGAGGAGAGTCCCATCCGGACACGGGAGAAGGCCTTCGGTCTTGTACCTTCACGGCCCATCAGTCCGGCCCATGTCACATAGGCCGGCTCCCCGAGGACCCCATAATCCAGGACTCCCTCAGTAGCTCCGGAACTTGCCTTCAATGACGATGTTGTATCAGGCTTCGTGTCTTCTGCTTTGCAAGGCGGGTTGTCCATTGTACTTCGTATAGTTTGGCTTTTGCATTTAAATACCATATCCTTCAGCTTCTGTGCTGTCGTTGCCTCGGCTTACACATGTCAAATGAATACGAAGGGTCTAAGCATTTTGACAAGTAACCCCTTGACCGCGTAGGGAAGGCGTCTACTTAAAGAGATTGAATCCCAAATGCCATTCCTCAGCATGCGAAAATCCTTAGAGCTTGCCATAGGAATCCATCCAAACATGGCTGTCGCTCCTAGTTCTTCCTCGCACCCCCTCGTTCTTCCAAAGGAGATTGGGAGAGCTTCTCAATATTCCATGCCCAGTTGACGAAGCTTCAGATGCAAGGATATCTCCCCCCTCGGATCTAGTCCTCGTTCGTGCGGGATTAACCTCTTTTAACGACAAAGCCCCGGCGGAGAATTTCCCCAATCCCACTAAAGGGGAACGGGTGTGCTTTGTTTCTTTTCTGTTGAGAGGCGTAGGATTTCCGATTCATCCTTTCCTCAGAGTTCTTCTAGAGTATTATGGCCTCCAACTGCACAATCTCACGTCGGGCTCCATCCTGCACATAGTAGGCTTCATTGCTCTTTGCGAGCTATTCCTAGGCTGCGAGGCCCATTTCAAGTTATGGAGGAAATATTTTTGCCTCGTCCCCCACTCCCAAGAGGGATCCATATTCGAGGTGGGCGGCACCGAAGTATGGCGCATAGCCGGAATGTTGGAAATATGCCCTAGAGTCAATAATAAAATGATGATTATTATATTTCCTAGTTCATGATAATTGTCTATTGTTCATGCTATAATTGTATTAATCGGAAACCATAATACATGTGTGAATACATAGACCACAAGATGTCCCTAGTAGGCCTCTAGTTGACTAGCTCATTGGTCAATAGATGGTTGTGGTTTCCTGACCATGGACATTGGATGTCGTTGATAACAGGATCACATCATTAGGAGAATGATGTGATGGACAAGACCCAATCCTAAGCATAACACAAGATCATGTACTTCGTTTGCTAAGAGATTTTCTAATGTCAAGTATCATTGCCTTAGACCATGAGATTGTGCAACTCCCGGATACCGTGGGAATGCTTTGGGTGTGCCAAACGTCACAACGTAACTGGGTGGCTATAAAGGTGCACTACAGGTATCTCCGAAAGTGTCTGTTGGGTTGGCCCGAATCGAGAGTGTGATTTGTCACTCCGTATGACGGAGAGGTATCTCTGGGCCCACTCGGTAATGCATCATCATAATAAGCTCAATGTGACTAAGGAGTTAGTCACGGGGTCATGCATTACAGAACGAGTAAAGAGACTTGCCGGTAACGAGATTGAATGAGGTATGGGGATACCGGTGATCGAATCTCGGGCAAGTAACATACTGGTGGACAAAGGGAATTGTATATGGGATTGATTGAATCCCTGACATAGTGGTTCATCCGATGAGATCATCGTGGAACATGTGGGAGCCAGCATGGGTATCCAGATCCCGCTGTTGTTATTGGCCGGGGAGATGTCTCGGTCATGTCTGCATTGTTCCCGAACCCGTAGGGTCTACACACTTAAGGTTCGGTGATGCTAGAGTTGTTATGGGAAATTGTATGTGGTTGCCGAAGGTTGTTCAGAGTCTTGGATGAGATCCTGGATATCACGAGGAGTTCCGCAATAGTCCGGAGGTGAAGATTTATATATGGGAAGTCGAGTTTCAGTCGCCGGAATGGTTTCGGGGGTTATCGGTATTGTACCGGGACCACCAAAAGGTGTCCGGGGGTCCACCGGGTGGGGCCACCTACCCCAGGGGACTTAATGGGCTGAATGTGGGAGGGAACCAGCCCCTAGTGGGCTGGTGCACCCCCCAAGGGCCCAAGGCGCCTAGGGTTTGGAAACCCTAGGGGAGGGTGGGTGCCTCCACCTTGCTTGGGGGGCAAGTTTCCCTTCCTGGCCGCCGCCCGTCCCATCTAGATGGATCTATAAGGCCGGACCCCTCTCCCCTTTCCACTGATAAATAGTGGGGGGTGGGAGGGCCGCAACACCTCTTCCCCTCGCACAGCCCCTCCCTCCTCAACCACCTCCTACTCCTCCTCCGTAGTGCTTGGCGAAGCCCTGTAGGAGAACCACAAGCTCCACCACCACGCTGTCGTGCTTCCGGAGCTCTCCCACAACTTCTCCTCTCCCCTTGCTGGACCAAGAAGGAGGAGACGTCCCTGGGCTATACATGTGTTGAACACGGAGGTGCCGTCCGTTCGGCGCTAGATCGGATCTTCTGCGATCTGAATCACCGTGAATACAACTCCATCAACCACGTTCTTGTAACGCTTCCGCTTAGAGATCTCCAAGGGTATGAACATGCACTGCCTCTCTCTCTCGTTGCTAGCATCTCCTAGATTGATCTTGGTGACTCGTAGGAAAAATTTGAATTAGTACTACGTTCCCCAACAGTGGCATCATGAACTAGGTCTATGCGTAGGTTCTATGCACGAGTAGAACACAAAGTAGTTGTGGGCGATGATTTGTTCAATTTGCTTTCCGTTACTAGTCTTATCTTGATACGGTGGAATTGTGGGATGAAGCGGCCCGGACCGACCTTACACGTACGCTTACGTGAGACAGGTTCCACCATCTGACATGCACTTGATGGATAAGGTGGCTAGCGGGTGTCTGTCTCTCCCACTTTAGTCAGATCGTATTCGATTAAAAAGGTCCTTATGAAGGGTAAATAGCAATTGGCATATCACCGTTGTGGTTTTGCGTAGGTAAGAAACGTTCTTGCTAGATACCCATAACAGCCACGTAAAACATGCAATAACAATTACAGGATGTCTAACTTGTTTTTGCAGGGTATGCTATGTGATGTGATATGGCCAAAAGGATGTGATGAATGATATATGTGATGTATGAGATTGATCATGTTCTTGTAATAGGAATCACGACTTGCATGTCGATGAGAAGGACAACCGGCAGGAGCCATAGGAGTTGTCTTAATTTATTGTTAGACCTGCGTGTTAATGAAAACGCCATATAATTACTTTCATTTTATTGCTAACCTTTAGCCATAGTAGTAGAACTAATAGTTGGCGAGACAACTTCATAAAGACACGATGATGGATATCATGATGATGGAGATCATGGTTTCATGCTGATGACGAAGGTGATCATGCCACGCCTCGAAGATGGAGATCAAAGGCGCAAGATGATATTGGCCATATCATGTCACTTTATGATTTGCATGTGATGTTTGTCATGTTTACATCATATTTGCTTAGAACGACAGTGGCATAAATAAGATGATCCCTCACTAAAATTTCAAGAAAGTGTCCCCCCTAACTGTGCACCATTGCGAAGGTTCGTTGTTTCAAAGCACCACATGATGATCGGGTGTGATAGATTCTAACGTTCGCATACAACGGGTGTAAGCCGGATTTACACACGCAAAACACTTACGTTGACTTGACGATCCTAGCATGTCCAGACATGGCCTCAGAACACGTGAAACGGAAAGGTCGAACATGAGTCGTATGGTAGATGCGATCAACATGGAGATATGCACCGTTTATGACTAGTCCGTCTCACGTGATGATCGGACACGGATAGTCGATTCGGATCATGTATCACTTAGATAACTAGAGGGATGTCTATCTAAGTGGGAGTTCATTAAATAATTTGATTGGATGGACTTAAATATCATGAACATAGTCAAAAGGTCTATGCAAATTATGTCGTAGCTTGTGCTTTAGTTCTACTGTTTTAGATATGTTCCTAGATAAAATTTAGTTGAAATTTGATAGTAGAAATTATGCGGACTGGATCCGTAAAGTGAGGATTGTCCTCATTGCTGCACGGCAGGCTTATGTCCTTAATGCTCCACTCGGTGTGCTGAATCTCGAACGTCGTTTGTGGATGTTGCAAACATCTGACATACACGTTTTGATGACTACGTGATAGTTCATTGTGTAAGGCTAAACGGTTTAGAATTGATGCGCCGAAGACATTTTTCGAAACATCGCGGGACATATGAGATGTTCCAAGGGCTGAAATTAGGATTTCAGGCTCGTGCCCACATCAAGAGGTATGAGACCTCCGACAAGTATCTTAGCCTACAAACTAAGGGAGAAAAGCTCAATCATTGAGCATATGCTCAGATTGTCTGAGTACTATAATCACTTGAATTGAGTGGGAGTTAATCTTCCAGATGAGATAGTGATGGTTCTCCAAAGTCACTACCACCAAGCTACTAGAGCTTCGTGATGAATTATAACATATCAGGGATAGATATGACAATCCTTGAGCTATTCGTGATGTTTGACACCGCGAAAGTAGAAATCAAGTAGGAGCATCAACTGTTGATGGTTAGTAAAACCACTAGTTTCAACAAGGGTAATGGCAAGAAGGGATACTTCATGAAATGGCAAATCAGTTGCTGCTCTAGTGAAGAAACCCAAGGTTGAACCCAAACCCGATACTAAGTGCTTCTTTAACGAGGGGAACGGTCACTGAAGCAGAACTACCCTAGATACTTGATAGATGAGAAGGCTGGCAAGGTCGATAGAAGTATATTGGATATACATTATATTAATGTGTACTTTACTAGTACTCCTAGTAGCACCAGGGTATTAGATACCGGTTCGGTTGCTAAGTGTTAGTAACTCAAAATAAAAGGGCTACGTAATAAACGGAGACTAGCTAAAGGCGAGGTGACGATATGTGTTGGAAGTGTTTCCAAGGTTAATGTGATCAAACATCGCACGCTCCCTCTACCATCGGGATCGGTGTTAAACCAAAATAATTGTTGCTCGGTGTTTGCGTTGAGCATAGACATGATTGTATTATGTCTATCGCAATACGGTTATTCATTTAAGGAGAATAATGGTTACTCTATTTATTTGAATAATACCTTCAATGGTCTTGCACCTAAAATGAATGGTTTATTGAATCTCGATCTTAGTGATACACATGTTCATGCCAAAAGATATAAGATAGTAATGATATAGTACCACCTACTTGTGGCACTATCATTTGAGTCATATTGGTATAAAACGCATGAAGAAGCTCAATGTTGATGGATCTTTGGACTCACTCGTTTTCTGAAAAATTTGAGACATGCAAACCATGTCTATTGGTATGTACGCATGAAGAAACTCCATGCAGACGGATCGTTTGGACTCACTTGATTTTGAATCACTTGAGACATGCAAATCATACCATATGGGCCAAATGACTAAAAGGCCTCGTTTTCAGTGAGATGGAACAATAAAGCAACTTGTTGGAAGTAATACATTTTGATGTGTGCAGTCCAATGAGTTCCGAGGCACGCAGTGGATATTGTTATGTTCTTACTTCACAGATGATTTGAGTAGATGCTAAGTATATTTACTTGATGAAACACAAGTCTGAATTATTGAAAGGTTCAAGTAATTTTAGAGTGAAGTTGAAGATTGTCGTGACAAGAGATAAAATGTCTATGATATGATCATAGAGATGAATATCCGAGTTACGAGTTTGGTACAAAATTAAGACATTGTGGAAATTGTTTCACAACTAATATCGCCTGGAACACCATGGTGTGATGGTGTGTCTAAACATCATAGCTGCACCCTATTGGATATGGTGCATACCATGATGTCTCTTATCGAATTACCACTATCGTTTATGGGTTAGGCATTAGAGACAACTGCATTCACTTTAAATAGGGCACCATGAAATTCCGTTGAGATGACACCGTATGAACTATGGTTTAGAGAAACCTAAGGTGACGTTTCTTAAAAGTTTGGGCTAAGACGCTTATGTGAAAAGGTTTCAGCCTGATAAGCTCGAACCCAAGGGAGATAAATGCATCTTCATAGGACACCCCAAACAGTTGGGTATACCTCCTATCTCAGATCCAGAAGCAAAAGTGATTGTTTTTAGAAATGGGTCCTTTCTCGAGGAAACGTTTCTCTTGAAATAGTTGAGTGGGAGGATGGTGGAGACTTGATGAGGTTATTTAATCATCACTTCAACCAGTGTGTAGCTGGGCACATGAAGTTGTTCCTGTGGCGCCTACACCATTTGAAGTGGAAGCTGATGATAGTGATCATGAAACTTCGGATCAAGTCACTACCAAACCTCGTAGGTCGACAAGGACGCGTACTGCTTCAGCGTGGTACGGTAATCCTGTCCTGGAGGTCATGTTGCTAGAAAACAATGAACCTACGAGCTATGGAGAATCGATGGAGGGCCTGGATTCCGACAACATGGCTCGAGGCCATAAAATTCGAGAGAGGATAACTACAAAAAAAATACACTTCCATGATGATACGTGTTTGTCATAGTAGGTCGCGTTTTTTGTCATGCATGTACATCCATGACGATTTTATGACAGAATCAAGATAGTCATACCTGTGCTATCGTAGAAGTGTTCCATGACATTATCAAAATTATCATCACGGAAGTGTCCATTTCCATGACGATAAATAGCGCGTCACAGAAGTGCTTTCGTCAAGGGTGACCGACACGTGGCATCCACCGTAATGGAACGTCGTTAAGCTATCTGGTCGGGTTTTGGATCCGATAACCTGTTAATAGCCCCGACCAATGGGAAATTTCCACGTGTAAAATTCTTATTGGCCGGATGAAACACGTGTCAGCTCATCAGTGGGTCAGATAGGCGTCTATGATATGTCAACATGTGCCACGGCCCACCATTGGCCCATTTAGCTTACAAAGCCGGCCTGTTTGACTTGGTCAAATGTTAACGGGCTGGCCCATGAAAAGCCGATTAACGGTCTCTTCGCAAATACCCCATTTTACGGCCCGTTAACTCACGACCCGTTAGGCCCTAAAGGAAATCGGCCCAACAATGTCATGTGGACCATCGAATATAACACCAGCCCATTTCACTTTTGGCCCATGTATGGCCCACGACGTCTTTCGGCCCATATGAGGCCTTCGTATCTTTCGGCCCTTTACAGGCCCACGGTGACTCTAGCCCATAATGAACAATAATTTTCTTTGTACCCTTTAACAACCCGTGATTTACATTGGCCGTTTCTAGCCCGTGTTAGCTTTTGGCCTATTGACGGCCCATACGTTCTTGGGCTCCTTTTCGGCCCTCGATTACTGATACGTCTCCAACATATCTATAATTTTTGATTGTTCCATGCTATTATATTACCTGTTTTGGATGTTTATTGGCTTTATTTTATACATTATTACCATTTTTGGGACTAACCTATTAACCGGAGGCCCATCCTGTATTGCTGTTTTTTTGCCTATCTCTGTATTTTGAAGAAAAGGAATATCAAACGGAGTCCAAACGGAATGAAACCTTCGGGAGCGTGATTTTTGGAACGAACGTGATCCAGAGGACGTGGAGTGCAAGTCAAGAAACAACCGGAGCCTCCACGAGATAGCAGGGCATCCCCCCCTATAGGGCGCCCCCCTGTCTTGTGGGCCCCTAGGGCGTCCACCGACGTACTTCTTCCTCCTATATAAGTCTACGTACCCCGAAACATCCAGGAGCCACCTAAAGAAATATTTCCTCCACCATAACCTTCTGTATCCGCGAGATCCCATCTTGGAGCCGTCGCCGGTGTTCTGCCGGAGGGGGAATCCACCATGGAGGGCTTCTACATCAACATCCTTGCCCCTCCAATGAGTTGTGAGCCGTTTACCACAGACCTACGGGTCCATAGTTATTAGCTATATGGCTTCTTCTCTCTTTTTGGATCTCAATACAATGTTCTTCCCCTCTCTTGTGAAGAACTATTCAATGTAATCTCTTTTTGCGGTGTGTTTGTTAAGATCCGGTGAATTGTGGGTTTATGATAAGATTTATCTATGGATAATAATTGAATCTTCTCTGAATTCTTTTATATGATTGAGTTATCTTTGCAAATCTCTTTCGGTTTGGTTTGGCCTACGAGATTGATCTTTCTTGCCATGGGAGAGGTGCTTAGCTTTGGGTTCAATCTTGCGGTGTTCTTACCCAGTGACAGAAAGGGTTGCAAGACACGTATTGTATTGTTGCCATCGAGGATAACAAGATGGGGTTTATATCATATTGCTTGAGTTTATCCCTCTACATCATGTCATCTTGCTTAATGCGTTACTCTATTCTTATGAACTTCATACTCTAGATGCATGCTGGATAGCGGTCGATGTGTGGAGTAATAGTAGTAGATGCAGGCAGGAGTCAATCTACTTGTTGCGGACGTGATGCCTATATACATGATCATGCCTAGATAACGTCATAATTATTCTCTTTTCTATCAATTGCTTGACAATAATTTGTTCACCCACCATAAAACTTATGCTCTTGAGAGAAGCCTCTAGTGAAACCTATGGCCCCCGGGTCTATCTCTTATCATATTTGCTTTCAATCTACTTTTATTTGCATCTTTATTTTCTGCATCTATATTGTAAAATACCAAAAATATATTTATCTTATCATATTATCTCTATCAGATCTCACTTTCGCAAGTGGCCGTGAAGGGATTGACAACCCCTTTATCGCGTTGGTTGCGAGTTCTTTGTTTGTTTGTGTAGGTTCGTGGGACTTGTTGAGAAGCCTCCTACTAGATTGATACCTTGGTTCTCAAAAACTGAGGGACATACTTACGCTACTATGCTCCATCACCCTCTCCTCTTCGAGGAAAACCAACGCAAGCTCAAGACGTAGCAAGAAGGATTTCTGGCAGTGTTGCCGGGGAGGTCTTCACTCAAGTCAAGACATACCAATTACCCATCACAAACTCATCTCCCTCACATTTACATTATTTGCCATTTGCCTCTCGTTTTCCTCCCCCCCACTTCACCTTTGCCGTTTTATTCGCCCTCTCCCAATCTTCTCCTCTCTTTTCCGTTTGCCATTTTCTGTTTGCTTGTGTGTTGGATTATTTGTTGCCATGGCGCAAGATAATACCAAATTGTGTGATTTCTCGAATACCAATAATAATGATTTCCGTAGTACTCCGATTGCTCCTCTTAATGATGTCGAGTCTTGTGAAATCAATACTGCTTTGCTTAATCTTGTTATGATAGATCAATTCGCCAACCTTCCTAGTGAAGATGCTGCTACTCATCTAAACAATTTTGTTGATTTGTGTGATATGCAAGAGAAGAAAGATACGGATAATGATATTGTTAAATTGAAATTATTTCCGTTTTCGCTTAGAGGTCATGCTAAAGTTTGGTTTTCGTCTTTGCTTAAAAATAGTATTGATTCTTGGAACAAGTGCAAAGATGCTTTTATCTCTAACTATTTTCCTCCCGCTAAGATTATCACTCTTAGGAACGATATTATGAATTTTAAACAACTTGATCATGAGCATGTTGCCCAATCTTGGGAAAGAATGAAATTGATGATTCGCAATTGCCCTACTCATGGTTTGAATTTATGGATGATCATACAAAAATTTTATGCCGGTTTGAACTTTGCTTCTAGAAATCTTTTAGATTCGGCCACCAGAGGCACGTTTATGGAAATCACTTTAGGAGATGCTATGAAACTTCTTGATAATATTATGGCTAATTATTCTCAATGGCACACAGAAAGATCTTCTAGTAAAAAAGTGCATGATATAGAAGAAATCAATGTTTTGAGTGGAAAGATGGATGAACTTATGAAGTTGTTTGCTACTAAGAATACTCCTCTTGATCCCAATGATATTCCTTTGTCTACTTTGATTGATAATAATAGTGAATCTATGGATGTGAATTTTGTTGGTAGGAATAGTTTTGGAAACAATGCCTATAGAGGAAACTTCAATGCTAGACCGTTCCCTAGTAATTCCTCTAATAATTATGGAAATTCCTACAATAATTCTTATGGTAATTTTAATAATATGCCCTTTGATTTTGAGAATAGTGTGAAAGAATTTATGATTTCTCAAAAGAATTTTAATGCTTTGCTTGAAGAAAAATTGCACAAAGATGATGATTTGGCTAGGAACTTTGGTAGACTGTCGCTTGATGTTGACTCTCTAAAATTTAGATCTTCTCCTCCTAAGCATGATATAAATGAGTCTCTCAAAGCAATAAGAATTTCCATTGATGAGTGTAAGGAAAGAACCGCTAGATTGCGTGCTAAGAAAGAAAGCTTTATAAAAGCGTGTTCTTCTAGTTTCCGTGAAAATAATGATGAGGATCTTAAAGTTATTGATGCATCTCCTATTAGATCTATGTTTTGCAATATGAATTTTTATGATTATGGGACTGATGATGAATCAACTTTGCCTAGGAAGGCGTCCCAAAAATTCGGAGTCTTTAGATCTTGATGCTAAATTTGGTAAGAGTAAGATTGGAGAGGTCACGACTTTAAATAGCATTGAACCCACTATCTCGGATTTCAAGGAATTTGATTATGATAATTGTTCTTTAGATATTTGTATTTCCTTGTTTCAATCCGTTGTTAATTCTCCACATGCTTATAGTCAAAATAAAGCTTTTACCAAACATATTGTTGATGATTTGATGCAATCTTTTGATGAAAAACTTAATTTGGAAGTTTCTATACCTATAAAACTTAATGATGAGTGGGAACCTACTATAAAGATTAGAATTAAAGATTATGAGTGTTTTTCTTTGTGTGATTTGGGTGCTAGTGTTTCCACAATTCCGAAAACTTTATGTGATATTCTAGGTTTCCATGATCTTGATGATTGCTCTTTAAATTTGCACCTTGCAGATTCCACCATTAAAAATCCAATGGGAAGGATTAATGATGTCCTAATTGTTGAAAATAGAAATTTGGTGCCCATTGATTTTATCGTTCTTGATATAGATTGCAATCTTTCTTGCCCTATTATTCTTGTTAGACCTTTCCTTAGAATGATTGGTGTGATTATTGATATGAAGGAAGGGAATATTAGATTCCAATTTCCATTAAAGAAAGGCATGGAGCACTTTCCAAGAAAGAATGTCAAATTACCTTATGAATCTATCATGCGAGCTACTTATGAATCAAGTGCCAAAGATGGCACTACTTAGATCTATCTTCGCTTTTATGCCTAGCTAGGGGTGTTAAACGATAGCGCTAGTTGGGAGGCAACCCAATTTTATTTATGTTCTTTGTTTTTGTTCCTGTTTAGTGTTAAACTTTATTTCTACTTTCTGTTTAGATGTGTTTTTATCTTTTAATTAGTGTTTGTGCCAAGTAGAACCTATAGGATAACCTATGATATGAGTTGATTTGATTCTGCTGAAAAACAGAAACTTTGCGCTCCGAGAAAAAATTCAATAAATCACAGGAACGAGATTTAGCATTGATTCTTATTGCTTCTGTTCAATAAAGAAATTTTTTAGGACGTCCTATTTTTTTAGGATTTTTTGAGTTCCATAAGTTTGCGTTAGTTACAGATTGCTACAGACTATTCTGTTTTTGACAGATTCTGTTTTTCGTGTGTTGTTTGCTTATTTTGATGCATCTATGGCTAGTAAAATAGGGTATGAACCATAGAGAACTTGTAATAAAGTAGGTTTAACACCAATATAAATAAATAATGAGTTCATTACTGTACCTTATGTGGTGGTTTTGTTTTCCTTCACTAACGGAGCTTATAAGATTTCCTGTTGAGTTTTGTGTTGTGAAGTTTCCAAGTTTTGGGTAAAGCTTTTATGGACTATGGACTAAAGTGTGGCAAGAGCCTAGGCTTGGGGATTCCCAAGGCACCCCAATATATTCAAGGATAGCCAAAATTCTAAGCTTTGCGATGCCCCCGAAAGGCATCCCCTCTTTCGTCTTCGTTCATTGGTAACTTTACTTAGAGCTATATTTTTGTTCACCACATGATATGTGTTTTGCTTGGAATGTCGTGTATTATATTGGTCTTTGCTTGTTAGTTTAGCACAATCATCCTAGCTGTAACACACCTTTTGGGAGAAGCCTATTTGCTTAGGATTTGATAGAATACTCTATGTGCTTCACTTATATCTTTTGAGCTTGATAGATTTTGCTCTAGTACTTCACTTATATTTTTTAGAGCATGGTGGTGGATTATTTTTGAAGAAATTGCTAGTCTCTCATGCCTCACTTATATTATTTTGAGAGTCTTTTAGAACATCATGGTATTTGCTATGGTCATAAAGTTGGTCCTAGAAAGATGAGCATCCAAGTTGGGTATAATAAAAACTATCAAAGAACGTGAATTGGATGCTATGATCAATTTGATGCTTGATAATTGTTTTGAGATATGGAGGTAGTGATATTAAAGTCATGCTAGTTGGGTTATTATGAATTTAAAGAATGCTTGTGTTGAATTTTGTGATTCCCGTAGCATGCACGTATGGTGAACCGCTTTGTGATGAAGTTGGAGAACAATTTTATTTATTGAGTGTCTTCCTTATGAGTGCCGGTCGGGGACGAGCGATGGTCTTTTCCTACCAATATATCCCCCTAGGAGCATGCATGTAGTGCTTTGGTTTTTGATGACTTCTAAATTTTTGCAACAAGTATATGAGTTCTTTTGACTAATGTTGAGTCCATGGATTATACGCACCCTTTCACCCTTCCATTATTGCTAGCCTCTCTTGTACCGTGCAACTTTCGCCGGTACCATACACCCACCATATACCTTCCTAAAAACAGCCACCGTACCTACCTATTATGGCATTTCCATAGCCATTCCGAGATATATTTCCATGCAACTTTCCACCGTTCCATTCATATGACACGCATTACTTTTGTCATATTGCTCTTTGCATGATCATGTAGTTGACATTGTATTTGTGGCAAGGCCACCTTCATAATTTTCATACATGTCACTCTTGATACATTGCATATCCCGGCACACCACTTGAGGCATTCATATAGAGTCATACCTTGTTCTAGCTTTGAGTTGTAAATTGATAAAAGTGTGATGATCTTCATAACTAGAGCATTGTCCTAGTGAGGAAAGGATGATGAAGACTATGATTCCCCCACAAGTCAGGATGAGACTTCGGACTTTACAAAAAAAAAGAAAAAAAAGGGGAAGGCCAAAGAAAAAAAAGAAAAAAGAAAAAAAGAGAAAAAAAATAAAATGAGAGAGAAAGAGAGAAGGGACAATGCTACTATCTCTTTTTCCACACCTGTGCTTCAAAATAGCACCATGATCTTCATGATAGAGAGTCTCATATTTTGTCACTTTCATATACTAGTGGGAATTTTTCATTATAGAAATTGGCTTGTATATTCCAATGATGGGCTTTCTCAAAATGCCCTAGGTCTTCGTGAGCAAGCAAGTTGGATGCACACCCACTAGGTTTCTTTTGTTGAGCTTCCATATATTTATAGCTCTAGTGCATCCGTTGCATGGCAATCCCTACTCACTCACATTGATATCTATTAATGGGCATCTCCATAGCCCGTTGATACGCCTAGTTGATGTGAGACTATCTTCTCCTTTTTTGTCTTCTCCACAACCACCATTCTATTCCACATATAGTGCTATGTCCATGGCTCACGCTCATGTATTGCGTGAAAGTTGAAAGAGTTTGAGATTATTAAAGTATGAAACAATTGCTTGGCTTGTCATCGGGGTTGTGCATGATTAAATACTTTGTGTGATGAAGATAGAGCAACAGCCAGACTATATGATTTTGTAGGGATAACTTTCTTTGGCCATGTTATTTTGAGAAGGCATGATTACTTTGCTTAGTATGCTTGAAGTATTACTATTTCTTTTGTCAATATGAAATTTTATTTTGTATTATTTGGATCTGAACATTCATGCCACAATAAAGAAAATTACATTGAGAATTATGCTAGGTAGCATTCCACATCAAAAATTTCTTTTTTATCATTTACCTACTCGAGGACGAGCAGGAATTAAGCTTGGGGATGCTTGATACGTCTCCAATGTATCTATAATTTTTGATTGTTCCATGCTATTATATTACCTGTTTTGGATGTTTATGGGCTTTATTTTACACATTATTATCATTTTTGGGACTAACCTACTAACCGGAGGCCTAGCCCGTATTGGTGTTTTTTTGCCTATTTCAGTATTTCGAAGAAAAGGAATATCAAATGGAGTCCAAACGGAATGAAACCTTCGGGAGCATGATTTTTGGAACGAACGTGATCCAGAGGACGTGGAGTGCAAGTCAAGAAACAACCGGAGCCTCTACGATATAGGAGGGCACCCGCCCCCCCCCTGTAGGGCGCGCCCCCTATCTCGTGGGCCCCTCAGGCGTCCACCGACGTACTTCTTACTCCTATATAAGTCTACGTACCCCGAAAACATCCAGGAGCCACCTGAAGAAATACTTCCTCCACCGTAACCTTCTGTATCCGCGAGATCCTATCTTGGAGCCGTCGTCGGTGTTTTGCCGGAGGGGGAATCCACCATGGAGGGATTCTACATCAACATCCTTGCCCCTCCAATGAGTTGTGAGTAGTTTACCTCAGACCTACGGGTCCATAGTTATTAGCTATATGGCTTCTTCTCTCTTTTTGGATCTCAATACGATGTTCTTCCCCTCTCTTGTGAAGAACTATTCGATGTAATCTCTTTTTGCGCTGTGTTTGTCAAGATCCGATGAATTGTGGGTTTATGATCAGATTTATCTATGGATAATAATTGAATCTTCTCTGAATTCTTTTATATGATTGAGTTATCTTTGCAAGTCTCTTCGAATTATCGGTTTGGTTTGGCCTACTAGATTGATCTTTCTTGCCATGGGAGAAGTGCTTAGCTTTGGGTTCAATCTTGCGGTGTTCTTACCCAGTGACAGAAAGGGTTGCAAGACACGTATTGTATTGTTGCCATCGAGGATAACAAGATGGGGTTTATATCATATTGCTTGAGTTTATCCCTCTACATCATGTCATCTTGCTTAATGCGTTACTCTGTTCTTATGAACTTAATACTCTAGATGCATGCTGGATAGCGGTCGATGTGTGGAGTAATAGTAGTAGATGCAGGAAGGAGTCGATCTAGTTGTTGCGGACGTGATGCCTATATGCATGATCATGCCTAGAGAACGTCATAATTATTCGCTTTTCTATCAATTGCTTGACAATAATTTGTTCACCCACCGTAAAACTTATGCTCTCGAGAGAAGCCTCTAGTGAAACCTATGGCCCCCGGGTCTATCTCTTATCATATTTGCTTTCAATCTACTTTTATTTGCATCTTTATTTTCTGCATCTATATTGTAAATACCAAATATATATTTATCTTATCATTTTATCTCTATCAGATCTCACTTTCGCAAGTGGCCGTGAAGGGATTGACAACCCCTTTATCGCGTTGGTTGCGAGTTCTTTGTTTGTTTGTGTAGGTTCGTGGGACTTGTTGAGAAGCCTCCTACTGGATTGATACCTTGGTTCTCAAAAACTAAGGGAAATACTTACGCTACTGTGCTGCATCGCCCTCTCCTCTTCGAGGAAAACCAACGCAAGCTCAAGACGTAGCAATTACTTCTGGCCCGTTACTGGCCTGTTCCCCTAACGGGCCAAATTCGGCCCATGGCAAGAGTCGGCCCGTTACTGGCCTGTTACCCTAATGGGCCGAATTCGGCCCATGGCAAGAGTCGGCCTGTCTCTGGCCTGTTCCCCTAATGGGCCAAATTTGGCCCATGGCAAGAGTCGGCCCATTACTGGCCTGTTACCCTAATGGGACAAATTCGGCCCATGGCAAGAGTCGGCCCGTTTCTAGCCTGTTAACCCGTTGCGCCGTTTCCAGCTCATCCTATATTCTGGCCCATTAACGACCCGTTATGCCTGTGACAGAATTAAGCCTTTGCTGTCCTACAGCCTGTTAACGGCCTGTTACCGTGCTGGGCCGATACCAATTACGCCCGTTTACGGCCCATGTAGACCCATTTATCGGACGGCCCGAGGCCGACCGATTCTACGTCCCTGTTGGAGGCCCATTTATCGACGGCCCGTAGGATACCCATGGATCCTATGGCCCGTAGGAGACCCATGGATCCTACGGCCCTTATATGGCCCATGGTTGTTGCGGCCACTAGAAAACTAGGGAAAAAGAAGACTAGGAAATAAATAAGCCCGAAACTAACGCTAGGCTATTAAGGCGATTGCATAGATTACATCCACTCGGCATCAAAGATCGCCACCAGTGCAAATATAGGGAACACCCTACACTATACAAAAATGGCTTGCTGTTTTCTTCAGCCGGTGGCTGCACGTTAAGAACAAATTTTGTATCGCACCAAAACAAATTACAACTATATAACAAAAGGAAGGTTGGCATAAATTTGAACAGTCTAGCAGATAAATGCACCACCAGAAGTTCAGAAGCTCAGTTCATTTGACCTGACTGTTATGTTTTCATGCTGTATTGTCTGATGGAGCACCATAACCCTCGCCTTCTTTTCCCCTAGGCTCCTGAACAACATAGCAAATGTCTGATAGTCTGGTTTCAAAACCATGCATATCTTGAAGACATCGAACAATGTCTCTCCTTGTTTCAGAAAGGGTCTCTGTTAGTGAACGGACTTGTGTCTGGAGTGCAGATACAACATTGCTTTGAGCTTGCATATCTTGATCATGAGGCAGTTTGGAAGATATTGCCTTAACAACCAACCCAGTATTATGCAGGAACGTGCTTTTGGCACTATTAGTGGATATGTACTGACCCACTACAGCAAGAGCAGACATTGCGGTTATAGTTGCCTCGCCACCTTCAGAAGGTGGCGGTTCCACCATTTTTTCCATAGCTTGCTGCAAAGTTGAGGTTTTACATTAGTAGTACCAGAACAGAAGATATTAAGGAGGCAGCAAAACCAAACAAAATAGCTTTGGTCTATATACAGAACTTATTCTGGTGAACCCATGTAAAATATTAGTTGTATTTTATTGCAAAGTACATAATAAAACTAGGTTCCAAACATATGACCATGTACCATCGCTAATGTATTGTCTATTTCTTCACATTGTATTGAGGGCTAAGGATAAAGAGACGAAGTTTATAATACGGTAAGCATTATTCATATCACAAAACAACTGAGAACAGACAAACAGGCAATTGTAACATTGTGTGGGCAAGTCCAGCACGGAACTAGATTACGGGTCAAGATCAAAGGAACATCACTCCTCTCTTTTAAACCTTGTAAGGTGCAATGATGCGCTAAGACAATTGTGTATAAAATTGAAAAGAGTAATAGACATTGGCTGCAAACCATGCAGTTCAAGGCACAAGTCAGAGTAAGTAGTAGTTAAAAGGCATGAGGATTAAGGACTTACAACAGCGGCTTTGACTGGTGTAGTCATGCCCTTCTTCTTGCTGGTGTGACAGTCCTTGAAGATTTCCACAACATTTGGTTCAGGTACTTTTTGGTCCTTGCGGGCTTTCCTTTGCATTTTGAACAAGTCAATATATATCTGATAATATGGTACAACGAAAAGAGTGAAACAACAGCTAATTACAAAAGCCTCACAGTGTGCAATACAGCTACGAGATCCTCACTACTAGGAAAAGGGCTACAGATGGGATGGACACTAATGGCGCACTGTACATGTGGTGCGCCATTACTAAATACTAATGGCGCACCTTGTGTTGGTGTGCCATTAGTGTGCAAATACTAATGGTGCACCACATCCCACGGTGCGCCATTAGTATTTTTTTTATTTTTTCAAAACTACTAATGGCGCACCGTGGGAGTGATGCGCCATTACTTGTTGACATAGTAATGGCGCACCACACCCACCATGCGCCATTAGTAGTTTTAAAAAAAATTGTTAGTAATGGCGCACCAACTCCGCCTATGTTGTCTCAACATAGCCGGTCCCAAGCCCGGGTAAAGGAGGAGGGTTGTGATAGGCTTGGCGAGCCAACGTAAAAACTCAGCCACTCTTATGGAGATGAAACCCAAAAGATTTTCATTGGGGCGTAACCCTCTCAGCGACGCGCCACATCGGAACCCGGGTGTGGTGGAAAATGGGCAAGGGCCGGGCCGTCACCCCCCAAGTGGCGCGCCGTATCTTGATCCGGATACGGTGGCAAGTGAGCGAGGATCGGGTCGTCACATCCTTAGTGGCGCGCTACATCGGCGCCCGGATGTAGTGGAAAATGAGCAAGGGTCTTCGCATTTGACTCGACGAGTGCGAAGGGTAAGGAAGCTAGCCGAGCCTAGAAGGATTCGCTTAGGTAGCTGGAACGTAGGGTCTCTGACAGGGAAGCTTCGAGAGCTAGTTGATGCAGCAGTGAGGAGAGGTGTTGATATCCTTTGCGTCCAAGAAACCAAATGGAGAGGACAGAAGGCGAAGGAGGTGGATGATACCGGCTTCAAGCTGTGGTACAAGGATACGGCTGCAAACAGAAATGGCGTAGGCATGTTGATCAACAAGAGCCTCAAGTATGGAGTGGTAGACGTCAGGAGACGTGGGGACCGGATTATCCTGGTCAAGCTGGTAGCTGAGGACTTGGTTCTCAATGTTATCAGCGCATATGCCCCGCAAGTAGGCCACAATGAGAACACCAAGAGGGAGTTCTGGGAAGGCTTGGAAGACATGGTTAGGAGTGTACCGATTGGTGAGAAGCTCTTCATAGGAGGAGACCTCAATGGCCACGTGGGTACATCTAACACAGGTTTTGAAGGGGCGCATGGGGGCTTTGGCTATGGCATCAGGAATCAAGAAGGAGAAGATGTCTTAAGCTTTGCTCTAGCCTACAACATGATTGTAGCTAACACCCTCTTTAGAAAGAGAGAATCACATCTGGTGACTTTTAGTAGTGGCCAACACTCTAGCCAGATTGATTTCATCCTCTCGAGAAGAGAAGATAGGCGTGCGTGCCTAGACTGTAAGGTGATACCTGGGGAGAGTGTTGTACCCCAACATAAGCTGGTGGTTGCTGACTTCTGCTTTCGGATTCGTGTCCAGCGGGATAAGCGTGCCAAGGTCGCTAGAACGAAGTGGTGGAAGCTCAAGGGGGAGGTAGCCCAGGTGTTCAAGGAGAGGGTATTTAAGGAGGGCCCTTGGGAGGAAGGAGGGGATGCGGACAATGTGTGGATGAAGATGGCGACTTGCATTCGTAAGGTGGCCTCGGAGGAGTTTGGAGTGTCCAGGGGAAGGAGAAGCGAAGATAAGGATACCTGGTGGTGGAATGATGATGTCCAGAAGGCGCTTAAAGAGAAGAAAGATTGCTTTAGACGCCTATACCTGGATAGGAGTGCATACAACATAGAGAAGTACAAGATGGCGAAGAAGGCCGCAAAGCGAGCTGTTGGTGAAGCAAGGGGTCGGGCATATGAGGACCTCTACCAACGGTTAGGCACGATGGAAGGTGAAAGGGACATCTATAAGATGGCTAAGATCCGGGAGAGCAAGACGAGGGATATTGGCCAAGTCAAATGCATCAAGGACGGAGCAGGCCAACTCTTGGTGAAGGACGAAGAGATTAAGCATAGATGGCGGGAGTACTTCGACAAGCTGTTCAATGGGGAGAATGAGATTTCTACCATTGAACTGAATGACTCCTTTGATGAGACGAGCATGCGTTTTGTGCGGCGCATCCAGGAGTCTGAGGTGAAGGAGGCTTTAAAAAGGATGAAAGGAGGCAAGGCGATGGGCCCTGATTGTATCCCCATTGAGGTGTGGAAAGGTCTCGGGGACATAGCGATAGTATGGCTAACCAAGCTTTTCAACCTCATTTTTCGGGCAAACAAGATGCCAGAAGAATGGAGACGAAGTATATTAGTACCAATCTTCAAGAACAAGGGGGATGTTCAGAGTTGTACTAATTATTGTGGAATTAAGCTGACGAGCCATACAATGAAGCTATGGGAGAGAGTCATTGAGCACCGCTTAAGAAGAATGACAAGCGTGACCAAAAATCAGTTTGGTTTCATGCCTGGGAGGTCGACCATGGAAGCCATTTTCTTGGTACGACAACTTATGGAGAGATATAGGGAGCATAAGAAGGACTTGCATATGGTGTTCATTGACTTGGACAAGGCCTATGATAAGATACCGCGGAATGTCATGTGGTGGGCCTTGGAGAAACACAAAGTCCCAGCAAAGTACATTACCCTCATCAAGGACATGTACAATAATGTTGTGACAAGTGTTCGAACAAGTGATGTCGAAACCGATGACTTCCCGATTAAGATAGGACTGCATCAGGGGTCAGCTTTGAGCCCTTATCTTTTTGCATTGGTGATGGATGAGGTCACAAGGCGTATACAAGGAGATATCCCATGGTGTATGCTCTTTGCGGATGATGTGGTGCTAGTTGACGATAGTCGGACGGGGGTAAATAGGAAGTTAGAGTTATGGAGACAAACCTTGGAATCGAAAGGGTTTAGGCTTAGTAGAACTAAAACCGAGTACATGATGTGCGGTTTCAGTACAACTAGCTGTGAGGAGGAGGAGGTTAGCCTTGATGGCCAGGTGGTACCTCGGAAGGACACCTTTCGGTATTTGGGGTCAATGTTGCAGGAGGATGGGGGTATTGATGAAGATGTGAACCATCGAATCAAAGTCGGATGGATGAAGTGGCGCCAAGCTTCTGGCATTCTCTGTGACAAGAGAGTGCCACAAAAGCTAAAAGGCAAGTTCTACAGGACGGCGGTGCGACCCGCAATGTTGTATGGCACGGAGTGTTGGCCGACTAAAAGACGACATGTTCAACAGTTAGGTGCGGCGGAGATGCGTATGTTGAGATGGATGTGTGGCCACACGAGGAAGGATCGAGTCCAAAATGATGATATACGAGATAGAGTTGGGGTAGCACCAATTGAGGAGAAGCTTGTCCAACATCGTTTGAGATGGTTTGGGCATATTCAGCGCAGGCCTCCAGAAGCTCCAGTGCATAGCGTACGGCTAAAGCGTGTGGAGAATGTCAAGAGAGGGCGGGGTCGACCGATTTTGACATGGGAGGAGTCCGTTAAGAGAGACCTGAAGGATTGGAGTATCGACAAAGAGCTAGCTATGGACAGGGGTGCGTGGAAGCTTGCTATCCATGTGCCAGAGCCATGAGTTGGTTCCGAGATCTTATGGGTTTCACCTCTAGCCTACCCCAACTTGTTTGGGACTAAACGCTTTGTTGTTGTTGTTTTGTTGTTGTTAGTAATGGCGCACCAGTGGACAGTGCGCCATTACTAGTTAAAACTAGTAATGGCGCACTGTTCACTCGTGCGCCATTACTAAGTTTTTTTAAAAAAATAATTCAATTTTTTTTTCAAAACTAGTAATGGCGCACCGTGGGTGTGGTGCGCCATTACTAGTTAAACTAGTAATGGTGCACCACACCCACGGTG
>NC_041393.1:665246161-665282479 GCF_002162155.2 Triticum dicoccoides
ATGTCAAAAAAATAAAAGAAAAGAAGTTTCCTATGTGATATGTGGTCTAGTTGTTGGGAAAATTTACAAATATAAATTTTGACTTTATTTGCAAAATCTCTCTGGAAATTTCTAAAATGGGCATAACTTTTGCATACGAACTCGGATTAAAAAGTTTTATATATGAAAAATCATCTACTCGAAAAGTTACATCCAAATTTAACTGGGGGAACCGCCTTAAACATTTTCAAAATCCCCAAAAACCTAACAGAAAAAAAGTTACAGGGCTTTCAAGATCTAGAGGCAAAAAAATTCAAAAAAAATTGATTTTGAATGTTTTTTTTGAATTGTTTTTCAAAAAATGACACGTAATATGACCGCGAAGTTTGAAATATTTTTCAAAATTTCATCATAGTCATGAACATGAACAAAGTCCTAGACATCAACAAGGTGTAATAGGATTGGTATGCTAGATATATCAACAAGTGCCTGTGAAGAGAGCTGTTGCTGGGTTGGATAGAACTCTGAAGTTAAGCGTGCTTGGGCTGGAGTAGTGTGAGGATGGGTGACCTTTTGGGAAGTTTGACCACGGAGTGCGATTTGACCTGAGTTTAAGCATATTGACTCGAGATTAAGCCATAGTGACCTAAGATTAAGAAAAAAAACGAAATTTTTTTTTGGAAAAAAATAAATAAAAAAAATTTTGGAAAAAAAATTAAAAAAAAATTCTGACTTTTTTTTTGAAAAAAATATTTGAAAAAATGTTACTAATGGCGCACTTCTATGTGGTAAAAAATACTAGTGGCGTGATAGTAATGGCGCACCGGTAGTGCGCCATTAGTAGGCAAAACCGGTGCGCCATTAGTAGGCCTTTTCTAGTAGTGCCTGTCGTCTGTTGGAATTTCACTTTCGTATGGTTGGCCTTGTTCTTTGAACAATTCACCTACAAGAAGATAGATTTGTGTGTCACGTGCGTAAATAGGACTTCAACATGTGATCTGATCACATATATATAATGTACCTGATACTTCAGATCAAACCAGTGTTTAACAAGGCCCCTCCAGTCTTCATCCGATATATTTTCCACTGGAGATATTTGGGAAAGTTCACTGTTAGCCTTGCCTTCAAAGTGAGTTTTCCTCAAGTTATACCGATACTGTCGTAGAGCAGACATGAAAACATGGGTGCAAGCTTGTCTGGTTGCATCATCTTGGCTATCCAACTTGAACCTCATCTGTTGAAAATTATGGGATTCTCATTATCAGCAACCTAGAAAGTATGGGACAGAGCAAGATGATATTACTAGTTTCCATACATAACCATACTTATAGATAAATGGTTGAGGAAGGTGTTGAACTGGGTTTCGTCTTTGTCATTCATGTACTAAATCCATGTTGGGAGGATACGTACATGACACCTAACGGCAAGCGATGCCTCTGATACTAAATTGGCTGACTCTGTAGCATCACGTGGCCTTTTTAAACTAGCCTCAAAATGGATCTCCATTCTTCCTCCTCTAGATTTAGTTAACCTATCGAGCAATATCCCTGATGTTTGTTTCCTCTTTCGCCTAGGTGCTAGTCCAACAACGAACATAGGAAGTGTTAGTGTACATCAAACTGTGAGACTACATATAAAGAAGCATGCAACTGTAACTTGACTCCAGCAACTACCTTCTTGCTGTTGAAGCTCACAAGGTTCATCTGATATTGCCAACTCGTCTTGTGTCAAGAGTGCTTGGGAAGTAGTGTCGGGTGGCAAGGGAGCTTGGGAACGTGCTGCTAGCTCAGTTGACGCACGAGTAAGTCGTGCAGCTGGTAGTACTGTGGTAGGTGTTGCAAGAACTAGGGCTGTCTCTTCTTGTTTGTGGCAGATATTTGTTTCTATTTGGCTTTTTTTGCAGCTCGTGTAGCATGGGATGGCATGTTTGTAGAATTTTCCGCTGGACTTTGACCTTCTATTGCACCATCAGTACCAGCAGAATCTGCAGGATTCATCCGCTTCTCATTCCCTGCCATTCTGTGTTTCTTCGCCTTTCTTTGTGCCATGTTATGTCAAGCCGACAAAAAAACGAATAACAATTTAGTTCTTCAGAAAAAATTGATGTGTGATGCAGACGAACTGAACTTTCATGTTAGACAACCACATGATAAGAGGATGTAATATGTGTGAAAAACAAGACGGAAGAGATAACGAGAACTATGATGTGTAAAGTAAGAAGAAGACATTTCACCAAATTAGAAGTTGTCGGCGTTCTAGGAACGGGGGTACCCAGACTTGCCTGCCCGCGGCCTGCCGCGTGGCCCCAGGAGTGGCCCAGTACGGACCATCTTCATCAACACAAGCTCAAGACCCCCGCGAGGGGCCAAGCCTCGCGGGGCAGACGACAGGAAGCTTCCTCAGGCGCAACCTCGTCAGGCTGGCTCACGAGGAGGCGAAGAGATCAAGGTGGGGTACCTCACGAGGTGCCCGTGACGCAAGCCTTGACGACCGAAGCCAGGCGGGCGCCAGGCGGGCGCCGGCCTATGCAGTGTCCTTATTTCCTCTTTGGTGCAAAGGGGCAAGCGCAGGCCAAGGTATCAAGCAAAGGCTACCATTTCGGTACAACAAGACCAAGACCATCAGAATGGCAGGATGGAGGTCATCATGGAGCCCAGGAAGGCGTCATCGTCAGAGTCTTTGGCAGGCGAGGACCAACTTTAGTCAGGATAAGTGTACTAGATGTTCCCCTTCAAAATGGCCAATTGTTGGCGCCCTTCCCGCTCAATATTTGGGAAGAGGATAAGGGCCTCGCTCCATAAATAGGGCTAGCCACCACAGTAGAAAGCATCCTGGATCCAATCCTTCCCAAGAGGCATCACCTCCGCAAGAACATCCCTCGCGAGGCTGTTCTTCCTTTGTATTGTTCATCATCATCCCCTGAGGCAATCCACACACCACACACTGGAGTAGGGTATTACACCACCATGGTGGCCTCAACCAGTATAAACCTTGCGTCCCTTGTGTTGTTCTTCGTGTAGCCTAGATCCTTTGCGAGGCGACGAAACGTGAGTTGGTAGAGGAGTGATCTCCGCGCGCACCCCAGAGTTCGAACCTTAAGGGTCTGCCGGAACCCGAAATCCGACATTTGGCGCGCCAGGTAGGGGTGCGTCGGAATCACGCCTTTCGCCGCCTTGTGTTTCGCCATCCGTCGCATCCAGGTTTGACGCTCGTCGCGCCAGCGCCGAGCGCCGGGCTGACCTCGCGGACCATGTCGCCCAGACGGCCCTCGTCGGAGGGCCTCCCCATCATTCCCCGTCGCCTGGCGCCCACGCCGCCACCGGTCCGGTGGGGAACGAGCAGTAGGCCTCATCCCTACATCCTTCGGTGCGGCGAGAAGGCCGCACCGCCACCCCGTCGCTGACTCCAGCAGGCTCGTCGTCACACGCCCGTCGTGCCCCTACGGACGCGCATGCAGCGTTGCTCCTGGCACGAGAGCTCCTGCACTACCGTCCCGTCGACAACCTCTATGACGAGTGGCTTGCCCGCATCACCGAGCTCGTCAGCGCCGTAGGGGGCTCCCCTGCACCATCCCTCTCGCTGCACCGCCCCCCGCCCTGCGCGGGCAATGCAGCTCTGGAGGCGCCTCAGCCGCCTCCCCCTCAAGAAGGCGCCCTGGCACCAAGGCGCGGCCCCTAGACGGGACCCTCTCCGTCTAGCGCCCGCGCAGCAAGAGAATACCTGCCAAGAGATCCCTCGTACACAAGAAGCTGCCCGTGTGCTCCTCGCACCGGCATGTCATGACCGCGCTCCTGCGCCAGCGCGCCAAGACCCCGCGCTGCTCCTGGCGTCAGCGTGCGGGGACCTACAAGATCAAGCCCTTCGCCACCAATGGCCTCCAGTGGCCACTGCAGGCTGCCATGCCTTCACCGCCAAGCTGCGCAGCGTGCCCTGGCCGGGCAAGTTCAAGCCAGATCTGCCCCCTCGTTACGACGGCACGGCTGACCCTGCAGAGTTCCTACAACTCTACGAGCTGGGCATCGAAGGCGCCAACGGGGACGAGAAGGTCATGGTGAACTGGTTTCCCATGGCGCTCAAGGACGGTGCCCTCACCTGGCTCCTGAACCTAGCTCCTGGCACGATTTCCTCCTGGGACGAGATGCGCACTCGCTTCATCACCAACTTCCAAGGCACTCGCGACCGGCCCCCGGCCATGAGCGACCTGCGCCACATCAAGCAACAGCCAGGAGAGATCCTGCAAAAGTACATCCAGCGCTTCAACAACGCTCGCCTCAAGATCCCCAGGGTGACTGAGGAAGCCATCATCTCAGCCTTCTCTGACGGCGTGCGTGACATCAAGATGAAAGAGGAGCTAGCAATCCATGAAGACCTGTGCACATCCCTGGAGCTGTTCAATTTGGCGACCAAGTGCGCCAGGGCTGAGGAAGGGCGCCTCTCCCTCCTCGAGCTTCCGGCAGCCGATCCAGCAGAGAAGAAGCCCAAGGTCAAGGACGTGAAGTGCAAGGGGGCTGCTGTGCTTGCAGCAGAGCCAGACACAAAGCGAGGCATGGATCAGCCTGAGTCATCCAAGGGCAGACGATACTGTGTGTACCACGACCTCCACACCCACAACACCAATGAATGCCAAGAGCTCAGGGCTGTGCGAGATGGGTGTGCCGGCTGACGCCCCGAGCGCAACGACCGGGGCTATGGCCGAGGAGGAGGAAGAGGTGGAGGACGATGGGAAGACCGTGGCCCTCGCCAAGGGTGGCGTGACCGACCTCGCGAGGACCGCTGGCAGGACCAGCCTTGCAAGGGAGGCTGGAGGGATCAACCTCGTGAGGATCTCCCTTAGGGCAATGCAGGCCTCCCTCCTCTACCACCACTGCCGAGGAGGAATGAAGACCATCATCAGGACGAAGGGGTTGGGGGCTTCCAGGAGCCGCGCGCAATCACTTGCATCCTGGGCGCCGCTCAGGCCCGAGCCTCTCACCGCATCTTCAAACAGTTTGCTCGCGAGGTGAATGCAGTCCTCCCCAAGCTTGAGGCCACGCGCCCTCTCAGGTGGTCCGCATGCGCTATCACGTTCATCTCAACGGATCAGCTCAAGTGCGCAGCCACGGCAGGAGTCCTCCAGATGCTTTGCTCCCCAATCATTAGCAATGTGCAAGTCACTAGGACCCTTATCGATGGCGGTGCGGGACTCAACGTCTTGTCCGTCAATACATTCAACAACCTCCAAGTGCCATACAATCAGCTTCAGTCAACCAAGCCTTTCTCAGGAGTCACTGATGGTTCCACCGTTCCAATAGGGCAAGTTCGCCTTCCTGTCACCTTTGGGCAGTGCAACAACTACCACACCCAGCTTATCGACTTCGACGTCACCCACATTCGCCTGCCATACAATGCCATCCTCGGGTACCCAGTCCGGGCCAAGTTCATGGCAGTGACTCATGACGGCTACAATGTTCCCAAGATGCCAGGAAGCGGAAGAGTCATCACGGTGCCTTGTGAGGAGAGGGATGTAGTGTGTTCCCTTGAGCGTGCTTTTCAAGCCGCGGCAATCGAATACCCAGAGCTATGGAGCGGAAGACTTCCCGAGGCAGTCCCTAAGAAGAAGAAGGCATCACCTGGTCCGAACCCTCGGGAGGCAGGCCCATCAAGTGGAGTTGTGCCAGGATCCGTGTCTGTTCAAGGGGTGCCTCCTTCTGTCGCATAGGAAGGCGCGCCCGGCGCCCTCCTCGGTCAAGGCTCGGGGGCTGGAGGGCCGCCGACTTTTCCAAGATCACGAGGGAGGCACCCGGGCACCACTTGGAGGCGTGCTTCCAAGCACGCTTCCCTCAGGAAGGAACAAGGCTAGGAGGGCCAAACCCTCGGGAGTTCATCAGCGAGATTATTCAGGACCTGCAGGAGTCAAGAGTCATGAGTGCCAGCCGCCGCTTACCTGCCGTAGATCCCCATCCCGGCGAGGATGGTGGGCTGCGCGTCTGCATCGTCGTACCAGGGCTCAACCGAGCCGCCTCTCAGGAGCGCTTCTGGCCCTCGCGCGTGGGACACTGCGAGGGTCCACCCCACAGCTATGTTCGCATGCCTTTTGGCATGCCGAACGCGGCGGCCGCGCGTCAGCATCTTATGAGGAGCATTCTGGAGGCTCAGGAGGCCAGGCATTCTGCAGTCCTGGCGGAGATGGAGATGGTCCTCGAGGAGCCGCCAGCGCCCCCGGAGCCTCCTGAGGCTCCTGGGCCTGGGGGATCATGAGGATCGGTTTCCACAACATGCGTCGTCAGCTACTTCAGCATTTCTTCATCTCCAACATCATCAAGTGACATCCTTCAAGTTTCATTTTCAGCTGGGAGCACCCCCAGGGCTACATCATTCCTAGACCACGTGGGTCCGTCCCTGCGGTGTGTATCTCTTTTGTTTATGCCTTTAGGTTACCTTGTCGGGGCGCCCCCCGGGCTGAATTATCCCCAAGCCACTCGGGCCTGACCCAGCGGCATTTGCCATTTTCTGCATCTATCTAAATGGATTTGCTCATTCATGCTTAATGTGCTCGACCTAATCGCCTGCTCGATTGACACCTACCTTTGGAGCTGCTCGTTTTGGCATGGCACTTGCGCACGGGTCCGTCCCTGGAACGCCGATAAATCTGAGTGGTCGAGCTCTGGCCGCGGCAGCCCCGCAAGGCGCCACCTCACCAGGCCCTCAGTGCCTCAAACACTCCCTCGGAGGGACCAATGGTTGGCTCGCAACCGCAACAACAGGCCTTGCTTTCTCTCATGATTGGTACGCAAGACCCGCTCCAGGAGTAACGCTGGGCACGACATGAGCCTCCTCTCCTTCTCTTCGGCACAATCCGCTTGCATGTTAAAAGGGGGGCGCCTGAGCATCGCGACTCATGGGCTCTTACTGGCTCTCCAGCCCTCACCCCCTGGCCTTGACCCACGGCATCGCGACCTGTCATACCAGTGGCGGCTGAGCTCGCTCGAGGGCCGGGACCTGAGGACATAGAGCATGAAGGAATGTGTGGGGGAGAGGGAAGGAGATCGCAAAGACCTGACCTAGTAGCGCCTCAGCTGCCTCCACGCAGGCTCGGCACTTCATCGGAAACTACTCCGAACCGACAAGATAAGTCACACTAATACTGATTCGACTCAGCGCTAAACCCTCGCCTACTGCAGCTCTGTCACGACAACGTTGCCTACCTTTCTTGCCCAGCGGAGGCTGCTTGAGTGCTAAACGGGACCTCCTGAGCATCACAACTCAAGGGATCTTACTGGACCTCGGGCCGCTCACCTCCTGGCCTTGACCACGACATCGCGACCTGGCATACCAGCGACGGCTGAAGCTTGCCTGAGGACCGGGACCTGTCTGCGTAGAGCACCAAGCCCTCGTGAGGAAGGAAAGGGGGAGCCGAGCCGAGACAGGACTAGCATCTCACATCAATTCATAATAAGGATATATATTCACAAAAGACATGACCAACGCCTTACATACCCCCGTGGGGTGGTACTTCGGTTCCTCGCAGGGACAAAAGACGCGAATCCTAAGGAGTCCTAACTATAGGAACCGCGACGGTAGACACCATCATCAACAGTGGGCCGTGCAAGGCCAACGCCAACCCCATCCAGACCAGCCGCGCCGACCGTCGGGCGCGCCGGCCCTGCTTTGGGCACGGCACGAGCTCGGGGGCTCGTAGCTGTCGTCGCTCGTCACCGGAGTCAGGAAGAGTCTGGAAGAGTCGCTGGACCCTCTGACACCCCCACTGCCACCAGAGGAGCTGCTGGAAGGGTGGGCGGCAGGCCTGGTCCTTGCTGCTCCGGAGCTCTGACCGCTGCTTCTGGGGCAGCACTCCAGCCGGCGTCCTTCCTCGTCGAAGACCTTGAAGAGCATTAAGGAGGCGCTGTCGTATTCAAGGTGGATTACAAGGGGCCCCTCCGATCGGCAGACCCGGGCGATCTCGCCCCAGCCCCGAGTCATGTAGACCTTGCCCGGAGTGACGACCTCGACCTCCGCTCCGGTCGCAGGGGTACTGCAGTCAGCATGCTGCAGCCAGAGCTCAAGAGGCCCCATCGGCGGAATCTCGAAGGCGAAGGAGGGAGGAAGGCGAATCCTAGATTGAGGAGGCATGGAGGCGTGAAGCACAAGCTCGCGACAGGAGCCCTCGGCGTGGACTCCAGGAGGAACGACGCGCACCGACGTAATCCGCTGGCGACGGCGGCAGCTCTAGCAATGTCGCTCGGTGCCTCCTTCTCCAGGACCCTCGATCCAGGCGTACAAGGGCAGAGGAAACCCAGGCGGCAGACATTTGAACCAGGGCCTCAACACCTCCTGCCAAGCACCCCCGTCTCCGCGGCAGAGGGCTAGCCATTTCTTCGGCGGAAGCGGCTCAGGACCCTCTTGGGGGGCCTTTCCTTTCTCTTCTGCAGAAAACCGGCAGATTGGTGCCATTGACGTAAGGTGGAGCAAGGGCGAGGAAGAAGAAGAAAGAGAGTACCAGGAAGGGATGGACTGGAAGGGCTCGCGCCGTTCCGTACATATAGCCGGAGGAGGCCAACCGCCGGCCTCCACGATCACAGGTAATCATGACCCGTTTTGCATGCAGGGACTTGTCAAGTCATGCGATTGCCGAGGCGTTGTGGGAAAGCAGGGACGCCCACGTCCAATCAACTGCCACACGGCGCCGAAGGCCGCAGGCTGTTCGGGCCCGCGGCGCTTCGCACTTGCCCCTTCGCTTCTCTGCTAAGCCAAGTCCGGGCGCGCCTTGGGCCTGGGGTCTACTGTCAGCGTTCTGGGAACGGGGGTACCCAAACTTGCCTTCCCGCGGCTTGCCGCGTGGCTCAAGGAGTGGCCCAGTACGGCCCATCTTCGTCAACACAAGCTCAAGACCATCGCGACGGGCCAAGCCTTGCGGGGCGAACGACAGGAAGCTTCATCAGGCGTAGCCTCGTCAGTCTGGCTCGCGAGGAGGAGGAGAGATCAAGGAGGGGTACCTCACGAGGTGCCCGTGATGCAAGCCATGACGACCGAAGCCAGGCGGGCGCCGGCCTGTGCAGTGTCCTTATTTCCTCTTTGGTGCAAAGGGGGCAAGCGCAGGCCAAGGTATCAAGCAAAGGCTACCATTTCGGTGCAACAAGACCAAGACCAGCAAAACGGCAAGATGGAGGTCATCGTGGAGCCCAAGAAGGCATCATCGTCAGAGTCTTTGGCAGGCGAGGACCAACTTTAGTCAGGATAAGTGTACTAGATGTTCCCCTTCAAAATGGCCAACTGTTGGCGCTCTTCCCACTCAATATTTGGGAAGAGGACCAGAGCCTCGCTCTATAAATAGGGCTAGCCACCACAGTAGAAAGCATCCTGGATCCAATCCTTCACCTCCGCAAGAACAGCCCTCGCGAGGTTGTTCTTCCTTTGTATTGTTCATCATCAGCCCCTGAGGCAATCCACACACCACACATTGGAGTAGGGTATTACACCACCATGGTGGCCTGAACCAGTATAAAGCTTGTGTCCCTTGTGTTGTTCTTCGTGTTGCCTAGATCCTTTGCGAGGCGACGAGACGTGAGTTGGTAGAGGAGTGATCTCTGCACGCACCCCAGAGTTCGAACCATAAGGGTCTGCCGGAACCCGAAATCCGACAGAAGCAATGCAGTGGAAGGTAGACACCATAGGAAATATGCTACAAATATCGCTTTGCCAAGTTAACAGTGTCTAATCATAAATGGTGTTTAAACAAATGTGAAGCAACACAAGAAATAAATCATATGCAAGAAGCAAACAACATCACACTACCATGTTAGAGGTCTCTCGTCATTAGTGCCATTGCATATTCACAGCTTATGATGTGTAAACTAAGGAGAAGGCATTTCAACAAATTAGAAGCAATGAAAGCTAGACACCATATGAAAGATGCAACGAATATCACTCTACCAAGTTAAAATTGTCTCGTCATAAGTGCCATTTCAACAAATTAGTAGTACAAGCTAGAAAAGAATGTGAGATGTAACCTATATCACACTCCGGAGTCAAACGTGTCTTATGATAAGTGATTGTTGCAGGTTACACAACAGTAGTAATTTGATGTAAGAACATGGTGTGATAGATAGATATTGTATGTTCTAGAAACAGGAACACGTGTCTTATTCAAGTATAATGTGTAAAGTAAGCAGATGGAATTCAACAAAATTAGAAGCAATACAAGCTAGACATCACACATAACATGCAACCACATATAACAGGGAGCACCGGTGATGCTGCACTATGCTCATCATAAACACAGCTTTGTTGAGTGTCTATGCATCTGTTGTCTTGGAAATCATCTTGGGGGTCTGGAGGAGTAGAAACTGTAGAGCCCTCCATTCGGAAGGAGCACCTTTATCCGCTGCCTTGCTAACTTCCTTCCGCTTTATTGATTTTGAATTGTAAAGTAAAACCGACAAGAAAAAGCAATAAAATTCTCTCTTCAGAACTCATTCATGCATGATACTGACAATCACTACTTTGATGTAAGGAAAACACATGATACGAGGATGGAATATGTACGAAAAACAGGACGGCATGGCATGTTCACAACTGTTTGTGTAAACTAAGCAGAAACCATTCCAGCAAATAAGAAGCAGTGCAAGCTAGACACCACATGAAAAATGCAACCAATATGACTCTGCCAAGTTAAAAGTGTCCCATCATAAATGGAATTTCAACAAATTAGAAGCAACACATGCTATAAATCATATGAAAGATGCAACGAATATCGCACTGCATATACTAAAGGTGTCTCGTCATATTGATTGATGCGGGATACAAAAAAAGAATAGTTTTATGTAAGGACATGCTTAATAGACAGATGTACTATGTACTAAATACAGGAAGACATGTCACATTAACAGGTATAATGTATAAGCTAAGCAGACTAGCACATGCAGTTTAACCTGATTGGAAGAATTACAATCTAGACACCATATGCAACATGCAACCACATATCACGCTGCCAAGTTAGAGCAAGCACCTGCGATGCTAGTGTAGGGGAAATGCTGTAATCAACTACAGAGCTATGTTCACTATCTTCATCTAGCATTTCTGTTTCTTGAGAATCATGTCGGGAGGCTGATGCTGCATTCTTTAAATGAGGAGTAGTCCCCTTGCCTGCCTACCTCGTCATAAGTGATTGATGAGGGATACATAAGAACATTAGTTTGATGTAAGAACATGGTTAATACACAGATGTACTAGTATGTATCAAAAAACAGAAAGGCATGTCATATTCAAAGGTATAATGTGTAAGCTAAGCAGATGCAATTTAACCAAATTGGGAAGCAATACAAGCTAGACATCCGGCTGGAGTGGTGAGCATGATCATCTAGGACCTGAGAGCCTGGTGGGGAGCGGGCTGCTTCGCTACCATCATAGCTTTTTAGTTGGCTTCCAGGTGATGCCTATCTTTGCTGGGCTTGTCACTGGCTCGGCCAGTGCCCTGACTAGCTATTTGTCTTCTGGTGCTCACGGGATGGTGGTTCATGTAAAAAAATATCTTTCCTTATCAGACCGACTTCGGCCTTTCGAATACAAGATAGACACCATATGGAACATGCAACCGCATATGACACCGTGAAGTTAAAGCAAGCACCTGGGATGGTGGTTCATTGCGAGCGAGGTCATCAACTCTAGAGCTATGTCTACCGTCTCCATCTGCTGACATTACACCCTTTATAGCGCAGTAACTTGTCGTGCATACCCGCGAAGAAAGCTGGTGCGACTTCTCTCTTTTCTTTGCTGCTTCTCTTTCGGCAGACTCTGAAATACCCTTGCATAAAAACACAATAGTGAGAGTATGGGTGAAGTGTGTGCAGAACTAGTGCACTATAAAAGTAGCAGATAGCAGGTGGCTAAAAAATAAATGACAGGAGACATATGATAGCTCTACAACATTGCATGGCAAACAAAATTAGATTCTACTCCGTATGATATTGTAATATATAAGAACAGGAAATGCAGGTACTGCTCTAGCGCACCACCACATGTGGTCATATCTAAGATAAAAGTTGACTGAAAATAAATTGGTCAGTTGATTTTTTTTAATGAACCGTCTGATCTATAAGAAATGGGCAAATGGCCTTCGTCTACCTCTCGCCAGTCACTATTGACGATCTTTCTTGAACCGCCAGCGACCACCGGCCCGGACCCCTGACTCCGCCGCCCCGCCCTCCCCTCGACCTCACACCACCGCCGTGCTTGGCAGCGCCCCCAGGCCATCCCTTTATTCTCGGTCGACCTCCAGATCGGGTGCCAGTAGCTCTAGGCCACACACGTACCTAAGATAAACACCAAGGCGCTGCTTCCCCGGTGTAATAGGCGTACTAGCGCCTGTTACGCCGGGGAATGCTTCTGTTAATTGGGAATCAACTGGCCAGAAATTGAAATTCAGGGGGGCGACGGACCTCTAGCTAAGGTGAAATAGTATATGAGGAGAAACCTTGTGCATCGCAAGTTACTAGGAACATCTAGTATCAAGAAGAAGTGGTCAACTAGTGTCTTCTGTTGGATGAATACCGTGCAAGCAGAGATGTAAGATTTGCACGAATAAGGGAAGAGGAGTACCTTTTTCGGTTGCCGGTGTGGTCACCTCCACATGTCGCACCGATCTTCTTCTTTTTACCGGGGAAACCGATGTTCTGGAGGGTGCAGGCTTGGATGAACACATGGCCAAATTTTTGACTATGTTGCCGTGACCGTATGTCGGCGGAGGGGAAGCAGATCTGAGGCAGCGAAGGACGCTATAGCAGGAACAGCTCCGGTGCGGTGGAGGGTGGTGATGTTGGAGCGGCAGCGGTGAGGCGCAGGACGGCGTGGTTGAACTGGCTCGGGTATGGATGGCTCGGTCTCGGCTTCAACTACTAGCCATGGAGGGCGTTGCGGATGAGGTTGCAGTGGACGACGACGTCGGGGTATCGGCTCCGGCGTGATGGAGGAGGGCGGCGGTTGATGGGTGGGATGGGGTGGCGGACAGAGGATGTCGGGGTTTCGTGGCTGGTGGAGAGGTAGTTTTGGCGCCCACGGAGTACGAATGGGGAAACAGACGGGTGGGGGGAACCATGTTTCGGTCTGGGACGCGCTTGTTTTTGGCTTTTTTGAATAGAAGATGGGACGCGCTTGTTTGAAATTTGGGGAAAGTACAAACTTTGCCCCCTCTTAAATTTCGGACCTACTGTGGGTCGGGGGTAGGATGGTAATCCCGGGTGTCCCAAATAGTGGGCGGGAGCGATTTCGGCCGCGCGCATGTGTGCTTAGGCGGCCATTGTGTATGAATGTTTTTCGGAGGCGGTTGCGTGGCGTCTAGATGAAGCTACAAACCTACCCCAGTTTAGACCTTTGGACGTCGGGCCGGTAGGTTTCACGGGTCGGAATTATTAGAAAAGTAATTTCCTTGTACTACCAAACATTGGTCTCACGCGGTTTCGGGTGAGTAGAGGCTCTATTGGCGCTTCGTTCGAAATTTTGAAACACAAACATTCACGTTTAGAGTACTTTTGAACTATGAGGATTGACCTAAATAGACAATGTTATATTTGACCTTGTATGTTTGAAAACCTCATTAAATTATCCGCTTCTTTTTGAAATTTTGACACTTGAAAATCCTATTACTACGATTATTTTGGAATGGAGGACCTAAATTTGAATCTATTTTGTACACGACTACATATGCTATTATGTACAAAATTAGAGCAAAGATTGGTGCCCCCATAATTTAGGTATGGTTTACAAATGCCACGATATCAAATTCAAATAATTGAATGGACTTCATGTTGAATTCGATTTTTTTAAACCACCTTAAGTTGAATTCAAATGTATGCTAGTTCATAGGTAGCTATTTATAATGTTCATTGTGTAACTTCCGTATGTATAATGTGCTTTACACACACAACATGAACTATACTCACGTCTATATTCGATTTCTTAAGCGATGCATTGTCTGGAGTTCAAAATACTAACTATGTGGATCAATTGTGTCGAATAATAACATAGACATGCTCAAATTCGATAGAATCTAGATGTCTGATGGATCAATGACCGCTCCTTACGCAAATTGCAAATATCATGATCCCATCCTAATATTTGTATACAATTTATATCTTTAATCAATGTGTACAACAGTCTTTTACGTGTAGTATCACTCTCCGTTGGTGGTCTCTCACACATGCTCACACACTCTCTCCCGAGGTGTCTTTCTCGCACACATGCTCTAGATATTACCCTCCCTCCCTCTCGTAACCATTTACAAATGTTTTCACTAACCTTTATCACAAGCACTCTTCCTCTCACAAACAAACACACGCACAATCCCAATTGACCCTTTCTATATACACGGACCTGCCTACGTGTCTCATGTACGCACATTATCTTTAGGCCTGTCTCTCACGCGTTGTCTCACACCTCTCTTCCTAATCGACGAGTATGATTCTAGCAGAGCATTCTATAGGATGCCCCTTAAAGTTAGGTTGCATGAATAGTAATATCAGAGATAAAGGGGTTACCTTAGTCCGAGAACCTAGGGTTACAAATCCTAGCCGGCTTTGTCAGTGGACACAGAGTCCTTCACAATTCTGCTATCTTTGTCTTGTACGACTAGTCATCCATGGGTCATCCTAAATGCGTCACGGGCCGACCAATGTGGCGCAGGACGGAACCGAACGAAGGGCCTCACCTCGACCCACCGGACCTCACGCGCTGACACACCCTCTGCGCCCACGTCTCATTATCTTCTCATACCCACACATACCAACACAAACACCACACACACAGAAAATTTCTCCTGGTGCCTCTATTCCCTCCCCCCTTGCATATACACACTCAAGGGAATGGAATCTCTCGTCGTGACATCATATTCGTCTCTCTCTCTCTCTAGACCACTCTCATTTCTCGTGCTATCTCCCCCCCATCGGCCCCTCTATCCATGCCTCTCTCGAATACGTAATACACACTCATACCTCTCTAGGCCCTCCAAATGCATCAACTACACATTCACACATGTTACATCACGTCCCCCATTGATCTAAAAAGCCCTCTCTTCACGTTTATTTCGCATACAACATTCCTTTTCTATAAAGTGTGGCCAAAAATTATTTTAGAGTTTCTACATATACAACATTACAAAGTTATATGGAGGAGTACGAACGCTAATTTGCATTGCATGGTGCCCACAATGATATTTATTCCGCACTGTGAATTTGTATATTTTTATACTATGTACAAAGTTATTCATAATAAAGAGAAACGAAGATCATCTCTCTCTCCATCGCATACCCCCCCTATACGCCCCTTTCACGTATGCACATAAAACTATCTCCAAGTCCTCTAAAAGTAAGCCCCCAGAAAATTCACACATGTTTCATCTTTCTCTCGTGATATATGCAATGACGATCATTGTATTTGAAGCGAAACCACGATACGCACATTGGACTTCAGAATCCACTCATTACGGTCACCATTTATGTTTAGTGGTTATTATACAGTCACGGGCTCACCGTACAACTCTGTATTTGCTCATGACATGATTAGTTGACCATTTAAACGCTCAACGTGGCACCTCTAGTGTTGCATCACATTATCTCACTACCATCATGCCCACCTGTCGACTTGTATTTACTCTACATCTACACTCTTATAAAATACATAAAATATACACTCTTATAAAAAATAGAGTTGGTGATGATGGTGTGCCTGCCATCCTGCAATATAGGCCGTCCGATTTATATTTGACGGACTGGAATGAAATATGGCAATTTTGCAAAAATGTACCCACACACCTCTCCACATTTGCAAATAAGGCCTTCCTTCGTTCATTCTTTTCTCTCACAAGATAAACAAGTCATACAAATGCATCTTGATATTACGTGCAACGAATGGGCATCTTGCTAGTAAGAATGAAAACAAACGAAAAAATATATTTGGACGGTGGTTCGAAGTCATGACCACGGGCACAACGGACAAGGTGGCCTTGTATTGGTATGCTAAGCCGTCTGTTTTAACACACAGGAGCTGGTGTGGTGATTATACACACACGCACGCATGCACACGAATTGCATCCATGCAACACTCACACAAACACATGCACCCACGCACGCACGCAACACTCACACGTACACACGTAGCCACGCACGCACGCAACACTCACACGCACACACTTCATGCATGCATGCACACACCAGAACACCACCTGACCAACACACACTCTCACGCTCAAGTGCTCAACCTACACGGGCATGCGCACACATCAGGCCCTGACAGACACATACACAACCAGGTGATTCCCGCGCACAGGTTGGAGCCTTGTCACGCCTGTGTAAATTTGTGTTTATCTGACCTTTTCCCTATGCGAACTGATAGGTGGGACCCACAAGGAACATGGTCAATTTAACTAGTCAACATGGCGCCACGCAGACTATTTGGCCGGTCAACAGAGTGCAATCCGATGCTGAACCGTGAGCAAGTGACCGTATAATCACCGCGAAACGTATATAGTGACCGTAATTAGCTTATTCTGAAGTTCAGTGACCGTATTACGCTTTTCTCTCTGTAGGCCCTCCAAAACTACATCTCTACATGTTATCACATGTTACAACACTACTACTACACTCTAACACAATAAATCATATGTGTTTTTAGTTTTACTAGATATCATATTGTTACTTATAATTATTCAGTTTGCATACATTAAAATTTCCTTTGAAATGTATGGCAAGTATCATCTACCGCGCGGGAAAAATCCCGCCCTTTCCTGTTTAATCGGGTTTGTACCGATGGATCGTGCGAAACAGCAAAACTATAGTACTATACAGTACAAGTGACAGTTCACTGGGCCGTCGTGTCGTCTACTCCTTCGTCGTAAGAGTGGAGCGCTCGCTTTCATAAATCTTCTAGTCCCTTTCGCCGACATGTGGGACATCAAGCTACCGGGTCCACGTGCCATACCGGAATACAGTGCAGAGCAGCCAGGGTGAAGCACCCCAGTCTTGGCGCCGGGGTAGTAATGAACAATGAGGCGTCAAATCACAAAGCTGCACCTTTCCCGCAGTTAAGTTGGAGGGACGAAGTAATAATGCTAAAAAAAGAAGATGGAGGGACGAAGCAACCATCATTTCACTCGTTGCTGAATCCGCTTCTCCCTCATCTTCTTCCACTTAACCACGTGTTGCTTCTGTCGTTGTTCTGCCTCATGTGGGACGCGGATCGGCTTGGTAAAGCACTGACACGTGGGACCACATGTTAGCAAACCGCCAGGACAACGTCCTCCAAAAATAAGAAACCTCCCCCGCCATCCGTTCGGCAAAATCACCTCCTTTTTACTAATCTTGATTCTATAATTTTTTAGATCAATATAATTGAGATTTGTATAGAGCATAGAGTCAAAGCCAAAAAGTATAGAGCACAGAGTCACCTCCCCCGCCATTGTGGACGGTGCTGCCAAAGCGAAAAAGATGGAACCGAAGCTCCCTGATTGATTGATTGAAGGAATAGAACAAAGCAACGTCTCTCCTCTTTATCCCATGCTTGGACGCATGTAATACAATATAGAGCACAGAGTCTACTCCCCTGTCCCTTCTATCACAAATCACAAAGCAGTGAGGCATCGAATCACAAAAGCACTGACGAAGCAACCATCATTTCAATCTTCGCTGTCCGCTTCTCCATCGTCTGCTTCGAGAAACCATCTCACCGCACTAGTACTCCTAGTAGTACTAGTCCTTTGGTTCAACGGACTTCCTGGATGCAAATAAGGTGGTTGTCTCGGCTTGCAGGCGGCACTTGCAAACGACTTACCGTGGTCTCTCTCAGTGGTGTTCTCTGTCGAACGCACTTCGCCAATCCACAAAAAAAAGATATCATCGACGTCACCGTAGTCGGGAAGGAAGTCAAATATAGTTAATACCTCCATTTGTTTTGTACACAAGGCCAGTATATCAAAATTACAATTTGCAAAGGGCCACTAACACTAATCGAGGCAAAATTAATGGGGTTAGCAACCAAGGACATTAATATCCCCTGCATGCATGCGGAAGTGAGAAGGTTGGTTTGGATGGCGCTGCATTAATCAAGCGATGAGGAGTGAGATGGTTAGCTCTTTGGTATTTGGAAAAAAATACGCATTAATTGACATGTGAAACAAGGATTTGTATCGATTAAATCCTTCGAAGGAAAACCCCACCTTTCTTTTTTAACTCTAGTACTCCTAGTACGTACATACTTGTCCTGTTTGGGTCTAGGCCTTGCATTGCCAAACTTCACCACACATTGCCAAGATTGCCTAAAGTTTTCAAAACGAGAAGGAGGTACACTTGAGCACGGCTGTCGCGGTCGCACCGCACCCTCACACAGTCGCTCCTGCACGCCGCGGTCGCACCGTACCCTCACATAGTCGCTCCTGCACGCCGCAAACCCAACCAAGGGAACGCACCCTTACTGACATGTGATGTCGCATGTGAACAAACCAAACTCAGCCATCCTATCGCTGGCACATAATTTTCGTTCATAGAGTATGTTTATCCAACCGCATGTTGGGGAGTATCCGTACGGCCCGTGCGGTGGTATGTTGGGGAAGAAGAAGAGGTGAGGAAGAAGGAAAGAAGGGTTAGGAGACGTAGGATATTCATCCAACCGCCTGAAATGGTAGACTGACCCAAGTCAGGCGACTTGCATAACAAATATAAGTTTTTACACAGGAAAAGATCCATAAAAACAACAACATAAATAAAAACTATCAATGCTCGCGGAAAGAGACGGCCTCGTCGTCTTTGGCTCCCGGCGCAAACCAGCAGTAGCTGCCGACGTGTGTCTCGCACCGTGGTTGTCCTCGGCCTCTAGCTACTCGTTCAAGCGGAGCGTGCGGGCGCTCTGCACGGACGAGAGCATAGCCCGGTTCAAGTCGAGGACGTCCGTTTCCGCCTGCAGGAGTGCCTCGATGGCAGCGGCATCCGCGCGCTCCACGTCGAGTCGAGCCTCCGCCGCCAGGTTCAATTCCAGGACGTCTGATTCCGCCTACAGGAGGGCGTCCATGAGAGCGGCATCCACGCGCTCTGCGTCGAGTCGAGCCTCTATCACCCAGTTCAAGTCTAGGACGTCCAGTTCCGCCGGCAGGAGGGCCTCGACGGCAGCGGCATCCGCGTGCTCCACCTCAAGATGAGCCTCCGCCGCCCGGTTCACATCCACGACATCCGGTTCCGCCTGCAGGAGAGCCTCGATGGCAGTGGCATGCGCGCGCTTCACGTCGAGTTGAGCCTCTGCCTCCCGATCCTCCTTTAGTATCGCCACGTTGAACCGCTGGTCCGCCTACACCATGGGGGACTCGGACGCCGGCATGAAGCCGACGTCCATCGTCTCATACCCATCAGGGGCCTTCTGCGCCGTGACCTCTGCCATGAACATTGGATCGGCTTCCCCCTCCTCATAGCTTGGCTCCAGAGAACTCGGGGATTGGCCCGCCGCAAAGCGAGCTTGGTAATGGAGGTCTGTGGCACCGACCGCCGCCGTGATTTCTGCGCGGCGCTCCGGCGTCAGCATCTTGTAGTAAGTGATCTTGTGGCGCAGCATGCCTTTCCATTGAACTACGGGACGCTTGATGCGGGCTAGGAGATCGAAAGGTGGGGGAATGGGCTAGAGATTTGGTGTGGTTTTACGTTTTAGGGCACTGGCTGGCGTATGCCGAGAAACGAAGGTTCTGGTGTGAACAGTGGTTCCGGTGACGACCGGTCAATCGGTTTTGACTGTACATCGCTCTTGTCGTGTTCGCGTTGCAACCCGGCACGCTGGACCCTCCACGTCACTCACTGAATGGAACGCGCTTCGTCTTGCGTTTTTGCTCGCTTGTGGGACCGCAGTTGAGAGCAAACCGACGTCCGTCCCCCTCCCCCGCCCGCGTCATTTATTATACTACCACTCCCTCCATTTTATGCGGAGTAAATAAAAATAGAGGGAGTATACTACGGATGAGGATCCCCTGACGTGGCCGAACCCATTGAGTAACTGACATGCGGGGCCTAGAAAGCATGGGGTCTACCAGTAAGTGACCGAAAGGGAGGGTAAGGCAGGGATACCTACGTCAGAGGATCCACTTCCACTACTACTCCCTCCTTCCATTTACTATACAGGGCCAAATGCGTTTTTCGAGGCTAACATTGACCAAATGTTAGAGTAATAATATATGACATGCAACTTACATAAAGCATATGGTCAAATTCGTATGTGAAAGGAGTATCCAATGATATAATTTTCACATTATACATCTCATGTACTATTAATCTTGTGAATAGTCAAATTGGAAACCATCTCGAGTACAAATCTAGGAGTACGTACGAATCTAACAATATTGATTGGGCGTTGTTGAATGTTGATACCTTCTTGATCAAAGTAGAGATACTTTGACTACACATAAAACCTATATGTAAACTAGAAAGGATAGGAGGGAGTGTATTGTACGTTCAAAAACGAAACGAACATTGAATACCCTTTATATATGATTTGCGGATGCTATGATCACCGGTTCAAAATTTTGAATCCGCCTTAGGTATCACGTGCCCCCACTCGTTCCCTTTCGATTTCATCTCGGGGTCCGGAGATCTATTGAAAGAGGACTAGGGTGGGTACATGGGAATGATACTCGGCGGAATGTTCAAATGAGGCATGCGGGAGGATGGACTCGACTGGAGGGCGATATGATCGATGGAGAAGAGGGTTGGAGAGGAATGAGAAATAAGCAAACGCCACATGATTATACTTGAATGTCTCAAATAAACAATAAGTTGTCTCGCTTGGCCTACATAGTGAAAGGCCTAATGCGCAATGCGGAGCACTGACGCTCGAATATGGCCGGGAAAACAGGGAAACCGACATGTGGGGCACACCCGTCGGGACGATGTAGCGCAGACTAGTCCAATGGAAGAGCTAGCCCATGACCTCCTCGCCGCCGACAACTGTTCATGTGGGTCGTTGGGGCCAACAACGGGGCGCAGCTGCAGCACCACCTCTGGACACGTCGACCGCGGTGAGCGACACGCTCATATCATCGCTAGACACGGTCGGTTTCAGTGTGCCGAGGGTGGCATTAGTGCTGTGGCATGACCAACAGTTTGTTTGGTTTAAGCCCAAGGTTGCCCCATCAAAGCATTGGGTAGCCAAAATTTTGGTTGAGGTATTGGTTGCCCATGATTTGGCCGACATTGGCAAGAAAAATGAACTAGAGTTGGCTAGAGTTCATTGGCATGCCAAAAAAATGGCAACTATCCAAACAAAGACCAATCTGTGGGGTCATGACCAAAATTTTGGTAAGGTGCACTTTGGCCACAATCCAAACACACCCCAACACCCGGCTCGTCGAGGATGCACGGGGCGCCGCGACACGTCCGCGAAGTGGTGTAGCGAGGCCAACTGCATCCTCTGGACCTGAGACCATGTCGGGTCGTCTTGCTTTTTCAACGACATGCGGGGATCGCATGTGAGCAAAGGGCATCTCCAACGTTGCCACGACCGCAGCTGACTACCCTGGCACACAAAAACCCTCGTCCCTCGCGCCGTCGCATGGTGCATTCCCAGCCGGCGCAAGCTGCCCGCATTCATGTCGTCCGTTCGTATGTCTTCGTTAACAGGCTCAGTGCCCGAGGAACCAACTCGGGCGAATTAATGATGCACCCCGACGCTTGGCCTCACCGGAATGCGCTACTTAAAGCGGCAACGCCCAGCTAACCTCCACACCATAGCGCATCATCGTCCTACCTGGCACCACATCCGCCATGATCACAAGTGCGAACGCTCTGCGGGAGAGCTTGTCTTCGGGGATGATGCTCGAGGTTGCCGCCCTCGCTCAAGTCTCCTCTCGCGACGCAATAACGGCGTAGCTGGACGCGGACGCGACCGCACAAGCGGTGGCCATGCTGGCCGCCGATGACGGGAGCACCGTCAGCCATGCGTCCTACTTGCCGCCGTCCAACGTCCGGCACAGCCGAGGTCGGGGACTCCTCCGAGGATGAGTAGGGAATGGGAGGCGGCAGGGCATGGTGTGCCAACTAGCTGGTCCATCTCCCATGTTCTACTTTTCCTCGCCGGAGACCGCACCTTCACTTCACGGGTCTTGAACCCCGCCCCCGTACATAGAGATCGCAGATGGAGGACGTCGGTCACCGCTGTATAGTAGGTTTAGGGTCGGGTTTCTTTTTTTTCTGTCATATAAAAGTTCGAAATGTAATGAAAATCTGTCATGTTTGCATTAATCTCGGTCGGTGTATATGAACTTTCACAATAATATACATATTATAGGAGTACTAGCAAGATGCCCGTGCATTGCACGGAAGATCAAGATCTTGTGGGAGAAAAGGATGAACGAGGGAAAGCCTTATCTTCAAATGTGGAGAGGAGTGCGGGTAAATTGTCATAGTTTCCTTCCTATCCGTTAGATATAGATCGGACGGCCTATCTTGCAGGATGACAGGCACACCATCATCACCAACTCTGCTTTTTATTGAACCGGACAAATCTAACATGCGAAGTAAAATAAACACATCGGCTCTATACATACACAAATTATCTTAGGCACTCCAATAGTACGTCCACTACACATTCACGCATTTCACATCTTTCTACATCTACGGGAACCTACGAAAGGGTTAACGTAAATTGCCTCTCTCTCTCCTCCCCTGATTTTCATGGTGGCACTACTAGGAAAAGGCCTACTAATGGCGCACCGGTTTTGCCTACTAATGGGGCACCGGTTTTGCCTACTAATGGCACACTACTGGTGCTCCATTAGTATCACGCCACTAGTATTTTTAACTAATGGCACACCTCTGGTGCGCCATTAGTATCTGGTATACTAATGGCGCAACTTGCAGTGCGCCATTAGTTTTGCCCACAGTGCGCCACTAGTGTCTGCTATACTAATGGCGCACCATATGGTAGTGCGCCATTGGTAACAATTTTTTTAATTTTTTTTTTGGTTTTTTCTTAATCCCAGGTCACTATTTCACATATGAGATATCCAACACATATATATACAACAAGCATCCATATAACAATCATAGCCAACACACAAGTTCCATCATGTGTACATACATAGCCAACACATAGTTCCATCGTTACATATTACAAAAATTTCACATTGTTCATCCAACACCGTTATCCATCAATTCACAAAAGTTTCACATTGATACAAAATAAAAACCCAAATGGAAAAGAAGCACTCCATCCATGCAAGCTTCCGTGAATTAAATCAAATCTGCAAAATGATAAACAAGAAGTTAGAAGAAGAAGAAGAAGAAGAAGACTAGAAGAATACTAGAAGAAGAAGAACACTAGAAGAAGAATAAGAAGAATTTTGGATCCAACTTAGGTAAAATGAAGCTATCCTCTGTCATTTTGGAAAAGAAGAAGAATAAGAAGAAGACTATAAGCTTATTATGTAAACTTGATCATTTTGTGCTAACATAAGTTATTTTGGAGCTAACCTATAGGAAACTAAGCATATAAGCTCTAAGTTAGCATATTAGAGCCAACTTAGGTAAAATGAAGCTAACCTATGTCATTTTGGAAAAGAAGAAGAATAAGAAAAAGACTATAAGCTTATTATGTAAACTTGATCATTTTGTGCTAACATAAGTTATTTTGGAGCTAACCTATGGGAAACTAAGCATATAAGCTCTAAGTTAGCATATTAGAGCGAACTTAGGTAAAATGAAGCTAACCTATAGGAAACTAAGCATACTAGAGATAACATAGGTAACTAAGTATATATATATATATATATCATTTTGGAGATCTGACATACCTGACATAGTTCAGTTCTCATTGTTCTTCTCCTTCTCCTTCCTCAGTCTGATGCGCCAAGAGCGGAGAGGCGGTGGAGGCAGTGGGATGTAGTCCTCTACCACAATTGGCGTGGTCATGTCGCCTAGCTGTGGGATCGCTGGCGCCACCACCGGTGCATGGTCATTGTTAGGCACCACCACCATCGCGAGGCCACCTTCAGGCAGGACGGGCACGACCATCGCTAGGTCATCCTTAGCCACCTCCATCTCTTGCCCATGGTCAGCCACCACCATGTCTTGCCCATGGTCAGCCACCACCATCTCTTGCCCTTGGTCAGCCACCACCAGCGCTAGGTCATCCTCGGCTTGATGCCCATCGTCATCCTGCAGCTCCTCATCCCCACTCTGCTCCTCTTCTCCCGCACTCCAGTTCGGATCATCCTTCTTGTTGTCTATGCTGCTGCCAGAATCGCTGCTGCTTTCGCTAAAGCCAGAATCGGTGTTGCTTTTGCTACAACCATAGTCGCTGCTGCTTTCGCTGTAGCCAGTGTCGCTGCTGCTGCTCCCATTACCTGTCCAAATGCAACAATGACCGTTAACAATCGATGTGAGACAAAGCCAAATGTAGAGGAATAAGAAGAGGCAGAATGTACCGGCATCATCATCGTCAGCGTAGTGCATGCGACACATAGTCGCGTTAAACACCTTCACGATGAGCATGGTGGCGTCGTCGTCGTACCTGAAGAGAAGAAAATACCCCAGCCGCAGGTCGTAGGCACGGTAGAACTTCTCCCACCCACGAGACAAGTACATGTGGCCCTCCTTGATCAACAACTCCACATCCCACTGCCTGCGAAACCCGCTGCCGGCCTGTCGCAGCTTCACATTATTTGGCGGATCTTCACCAAGCATGTTCATAAAACTGTCAGGCAGCCTCTGCTGTTTGGGACAATGGGTGATGCGGCAAACAACAGATATCATAATGAGATGGATGAAGGGGAGATCTCTCATTTTATATACCTGCGTCATGGATGATACTGAAGTCCCAAGTATGATACTGAAGAACTCGGAAGCATCCAACTCGTACTGCGGTGTCGCGGAGCGCGGTGGCTGCTTCCCCCCATCTCTGATAAGCAGCAAAAGAGACCAATTAGTACCCTTACAACAGATCATAAAACATGCATGATAACAGGCTATACTGAACTATAAATTAGGGTAACAATGACACAGAAGATGGGAGCACCTAGTACACATTAGCAAAACAAAAAGGGGCAGTTGATCCTACTTAACTAGGTACTAAGATACCCCGGCCCATGCATTAGTCTCAAGCACCCCATATGTCCTATTTCAGCATGACCTTTGCTGAAAATATGACATATGGAGTACCCAAATTTGCCGGAACGGAAGTTAATCGACATTCCGGCAAACTAAGGGCCTCTCGGGGTACCTGCAAAATCATTATCCCACCCCGCCCCGCTGCAACCCCACTACACCCCACAATATCATCATGACACGATGGTCGGAGACAAAACCCCCCAATATCATCACGACACAATGGTCGGAGACAAAACCCAGCAATATATCTTCTAGCCATGAAACCCTACCCTGATTCTCCTTTCTTCCTCTTTTTTCACTTAAACCTGCAAACATGTAGGGAAAGCAATTAATACAAGGCACAAAAATGGCATGCTATGTAGCCTTAATGCTACAGAACATATGAAATACATGCCAGCAATATATATGATATAAACTCCAATAATTTTTGAATAAAAACAGTAGCTATAACTAGTAGCCAAAACAACTTTGTAAAAGCCAGATGAAACTTCTTGAGCTAATTTTGAGCAGAACTCCTTGAGGAACTAGCAGCAAGGAGTGGCCGGGAGGAAAAATACTCTGGAGTGGACAGCCATTAATCACCATCGTCCTCTCTCTACAACTCCAGCCTGCCTGCTTGCCAGGATCTCTCTCTCTCTCTCTCTCTCTCTGGAGTTTCTTCTAATCACTAATAAAGCTTGTGTCGGTCTGGAGTTTTGGGCACTGGACAGTCCTTTTTTGGGCAAGATTTGTTGTCACTGGGCACATGGGCATGGAGGAAGCTATTGCTAGCTGGGAGCAATACATTAGTACACTAATAGATGGGCATTCCCCATAGTTTTGTGATTCTTGTGCCATATTTGATGCAGCACATCTGATAAAGATAATTGCTTTCTGGAAAGGCAGCTGCTGGCTCTGTCTACAGGGGAGAATATATATATGTGGCACCTATGTCTGCAGGTTCTTTTTTTAGTTCCTTTCCACAGTAAGGAAGCTGCCATCTGGATCAGTTCTACCCAAAAAGGGAACAAAGAATTAGGAGATTTTAACTAATTTAGAGTGACTTTAGTCACATCTTTCTAGAGTAAGAACTTGCAGTGGATCATTTTACAAAAAGAGGAGACATATAACTTAGAATATTGTTAGTCTCGGGGAGGTGAAGATTAATGTACCAGTACCTTTGATGTGACATAAAACATTGGTATGAATTTGGATAATTTGGATATTGTCTATGCCGATTTCCCAAGCACAACACTGATTAGCTTTGGCTATGTATGTTTCATGTAGCAGAGAGCCTCAAATCATTCGGACACATCCTATGTGTGCCATTAAAGCAGATAAAGAGCCTAGCAAGCTTACATAGACCCTAATGTTAATCTGGTTGCTTTCACTTTTGTCCACTCAATCCTACTGAAGGAAATATGCCCTAGAGGCAATAATAAAGTTATTATTTATTTCCTTATAATCATGATAAATGTTTATTATTCATGCTAGAATTGTATTTACCGGAAACATAATACATGTGTGAATACATAGACAAACAGAGTGTCACTAGTATGCCTCTACTTGACTAGCTCGTTAATCAAAGATGGTTATGTTTCCTAACCATGAACAATGAGTTGTTATTTGATTAACGAGGTCACATCATTAGTAGAATGATCTGATTGACATGACCCATTCCATTAGCTTAGCACCCGATCGTTTAGTATGTTGCTATTGCTTTCTTCATGACTTATACATGTTCCTATGACTATGAGATTATGCAACTCCCGTTTACCGGAGGAACACTTTGGGTACTACCAAACGTCACAACGTAACCGGGTGATTATAAAGGAGTACTACAGGTGTCTCCAATGGTCGATGTTGGGTTGGCGTATTTCGAGATTAGGATTTGTCACTCCGATTGTCGGAGAGGTATCTCTGGGCCCTCTCGGTAATACACATCACATAAGCCTTGCAAGCGTTACAACTAATATGTTAGTTGTGAGATGATGTATTACGGAACGAGTAAAGAGACTTGCCGGTAACGAGATTGAACTAGGTATTGGATACCGACGATCGAATCTCGGGCAAGTAACATACCGATGACAAAGGGAACAACGTATGTTGTTATGCGGTCTGACCGATAAAGATCTTCGTAGAATATGTAGGAGCCAATATGGGCATCCAGGTCCCGCTATTGGTTATTGACCAGAGACGTGTCTCGGTCATGTCTACATTGTTCTCGAACCCGTAGGGTCCGCACGCTTAAGGTTACGATGACAGTTATATTATGAGTTTATGCATTTTGATGAACCGAAGGTTGTTCGGAGTCCCGGATGTGATCACGGACATGACGAGGAGTCTCGAAATGGTCGAGACGTAAAGATTGATATATTGGAAGCCTATATTTGGATATCGGAAGTGTTCCGGGTGAAATCGGGATTTTACCGGAATACCGAGAGGGTTACCGGAACCCCCCGGGAGCTATTTGGGCCATAGTGGGCCTTAGTGGAAAAGAGAAAGGGGCTGCCCTAGATGGGCTGCGCGCCACCCCCTTCCCCTAGTCCTATTAGGACTAGGAGAGGTGGCCGGCCCCCTCCTCCTCTTTTCCCCTCCGAGGAATCCTAGTTGGACTAGGATTGGAGGGGGAATCCTACTCCCAGTGGGAGTAGGACTCTCCTGCGCCTCCCCCCTTGGCCGGCCAGCCTCCCCTCCTCTCCTCCTTTATATACGGAGGCAGGGGCACCTCTAAACACACAAGTTGACACAAGTTGATCCACGTGATCGATTCCTTAGCCGTGTGCGGTGCCCCCTGCCACCATATTCCTCGATAATACTGTAGCGGAGTTTAGGCGAAGCCCTGCTGCTGTAGTTCATCAAGATCGTCACCACGCCGTCGTGCTGACGAAACTCTTCCCCGACACTTTGCTGGATCGGAGTCCGGGGATCGTCATCGAGCTGAACGTGTGCTCGAACTCGGAGGTGTCGTAGTTTCGGTGCTTGATCGGTTGGATCGTGAAGACGTACGACTACTTCCTCTACGTCGTGTCATCGCTTCCGCAGTCGGTCTGCGTTGGGTACGTAGACAACACTCTCCTCTCGTTGCTATGCATCACATGATCCTGTGTGCGCGTAGGAAAATTTTGAAATTACTACGAAACCGAACAGTGGCATCCGAGCCTAGGTTACTTATGTTGATGTTATATGCACGAGTAGAACACAAGTGAGTTGTGGACGATACAAGTCATACTGCCTACCAGCATGTCATATTTTGGTTCGGCGGTATTGTTGGACGAGACGACCCGGACCAACCTTACGCGTACGCTTACGCGAGACCGGTTCCCTCGACGTGCTTTGCACAGAGATGGCTTGCGGGCGACTGTCTCTCCAACTTTAGTTGAACCAAGTATGGCTACGCCCGGTCCTTGCGAAGGTTAAAACAGAGTCTATTTGACAAACTATCGTTGTGGTTTTGATGCGTAGGTGAGATTGGTTCTTACTTAAGCCCGTAGCAGCCACGTAAAACATGCAACAACAAAGTAGAGGACGTCTAACTTGTTTTTGCAGGGCATGTTGTGATGTGATATGGTCAAGGCATGATGCTGAATTTTATTGTATGAGATGATCATGTTTTGTAACCGAGTTATCGGCAACTGGCTGGAGCCATATGGTTGTCGCTTTATTGTATGCAATGCAATCGCGATGTAATGCTTTACTTTATTACTAAACGGTAGTGATAGTCGTGGAAGCATAAGATTGGCGAGACGACAAGGATGCTACGATGGAGATCAAGGTGTCGCGCCGGTGACGATGGTGATCATGATGGTGCTTCGGAGATGGAGATCACAGGCACAAGATGATGATGGCCATATCATATCACTTATATTGATTGCATGTGATGTTTATCTTTTATGCATCTTATCTTGCTTTGATTGACGGTAGCATTATAAGATGATCTCTCACTAAATTATCAAGAAGTGTTCTCCCTGAGTATGCACCGTTGCCAAAGTTCATCGTGCCCAGACACCACGTGATGATCGGGTGTGATAAGCTCTACGTCCATCTACAACGGGTGCAAGCCAGTTTTTGCACACGCAGAATACTCAGGTTAAACTTGACGAGCCTAGCATATGCAGATATGGCCTCGGAACACGGAGACCAAAAGGTCGAGCGTGAATCATATAGTAGATATGATCAACATAACGATGTTCACCATTGAAAACTACTCCATCTCACGTGATGATCGGTTATGGTTTAGTTGATTTGGATCACGTAATCACTTAGAGGATTAGAGGGATGTCTATCTAAGTGGGAGTTCTTAAGTAATATGATTAATTGAACTTAAATTTATCATGAACTTAGTACCTGATAGTATCTTGCTTGTTTATGTTAATTGTAGATAGATGGCTCGTGCTGTTGTTCCGTTGAATTTTAATGCGTTCCTTGAGAAAGCAAAGTTGAAAGATGATGGTAGCAATTACACGGACTGGGTCCGTAACTTGAGGATTATCCTCATTGCTGCACAGAAGAATTACGTCCTGGAAGCACCGCTGGGTGCCAGGCCTGCTGCTGGAGCAATGCCAGATGTTATGAACGTCTGGCAGAGCAAAGCTGATGACTACTCGATAGTTCAGTGTGCCATGCTTTACGGCTTAGAATCGGGACTTCAACGACGTTTTGAACGTCATGGAGCATATGAGATGTTCCAGGAGTTGAAGTTAATATTTCAAGCAAATGCCCGGATTGAGAGATATGAAGTCTCCAATAAGTTCGATAGCTGCAAGATGGAGGAGAACAGTTCTGTCAGTGAGCATATACTCAAAATGTCTGGGTATAATAATCACTTGATTCAATTGGGAGTTAATCTTCCGGATGATTGCGTCATCGACAGAATTCTCCAATCACTGCCACCAAGCTATAAGAGCTTCGTAATGAACTATAATATGCAAGGGATGAACAAGACTATTCCCGAGCTCTTCGCAATGCTGAAAGCTGCGGAGGTAGAAATCAAGAAGGAGCATCAAGTGTTGATGGTTAACAAGACCACTAGTTTCAAGAAAAAGGGCAAAGGGAAGAAAAAGGGGAACTTCAAAAAGAACGGCAAGCAAGTTGCTGCTCAAGAGAAGAAACCCAAGTCTGGACCTAAGCCTGAAACTGAGTGCTTCTACTGCAAGCAGACTGGTCACTGGAAGCGGAACTGCCCCAAGTAGTTGGCGGATAAGAAGGATGGCAAGGTGAACAAAGGTATATGTGATATACATGTTATTGATGTGTACCTTACTAGAGCTCGCAGTAGCACCTGGGTATTTGATACTGGTTCTGTTGCTAATATTTGCAACTCGAAACAGGGACTACAGAATAAACGGGCACTGGCAAAGGACGAGGTGACGATGCGCGTGGGAAACGGTTCCAAAGTCGATGTGATCGCAGTCGGCACGCTACCTCTACATCTACCTTCGGGATTAATATTAGACCTAAGTAATTGTTATTTGGTGCCAGCGTTGAGCATGAACATTATATCTGGATCTTGTTTAATGCGAGACGGTTATTCATTTAAATCAGAGAATAATGGTTGTTCTATTTATATGAGTAATATCTTTTATGGTCATGCACCCTTGAAGAGTTGTCTATTTTTATTGAATCTCGATAGTAGTAATACACATATTCATAATGTTGAAGCCAAAAGATGCAGAGTTGATAATGAAAGTGCAACTTATTTGTGGCACTGTCGTTTAGGTCATATCGGTATAAAGCGCATGAAGAAACTCCATACCGATGGACTTTTGGAACCACTTGATTATGAATCACTTGGTACTTGCGAACCGTGCCTCATGGGCAAGATGACTAAAACACCGTTCTCCGGTACTATGGAGAGAGCAACAGATTTGTTGGAAATCATACATACCGATGTATGTGGCCCGATGAATATTGAGGCTCGTGGCGGATATCGTTATTTTCTCACCTTCACAGATGATTTAAGCAGATATGGGTATATTTACTTAATGAAACATAAGTCTGAAACATTTGAAAAGTTCAAAGAATTTCAGAGTGAAGTTGAAAATCATCGTAACAAGAAAATAAAGTTTCTACGATCTGATCATGGAGGAGAATATTTGAGTTACGAGTTTGGTGTACATTTGAAAAACTGTGGAATAGTTTCGCAACTCACGCCACCCGGAACACCACAGCGTAATGGTGTGTCCGAACGTCGTAATCGTACTTTACAAGATATGGTGCGATCTATGATGTCTCTTACTGATTTACCGCTATCATTTTGGGGATATGCTTTAGAGACGGCCGCATTCACGTTAAATAGGGCACCATCAAAATCCGTTGAGACGACGCCTTATGAACTGTGGTTTGGCAAGAAACCAAAGTTGTCGTTTCTTAAAGTTTGGGGCTGCGATGCTTATGTGAAAAAGCTTCAACCTGATAAGCTCGAACCCAAATCGGAGAAATGTGTCTTCATAGGATACCCAAAGGAAACTGTTGGGTACACCTTCTATCACAGATCCGAAGGCAAAACATTCGTTGCTAAGAATGGATCATTTCTAGAGAAGGAGTTTCTCTCGAAAGAAGTGAGTGGGAGGAAAGTAGAACTTGACGAGGTAACTGTACCTGCTCCCTTACTGGAAAGTAGTTCATCACAGAAAACTGTTTCAGTGACACCTACACCAGTTAGTGAGGAAGCCAATGATAATGATCATGAAACTTCAGATCAAGATACTACTGAACCGCGTAGATCAACCAGAGTAAGATCCGCACCAGAGTGGTACGGTAATCCTATTCTGGAGGTCATGCTACTAGATCATGATGAACCTACGAACTATGAAGAAGCGATGGTGAGCCCAGATTCCGTAAAGTGGCTTGAAGCCATGAAATCTGAGATGGGATCCATGTATGAGAACAAAGTATGGACTTTGGTTGACTTGCCCGATGATCGGCAAGCAATTGAGAATAAATGGATTTTTAAGAAGAAGACTGACGCTGATGGTAATGTTACTGTCTACAAAGCTCGACTTGTCGCAAAAGGTTTTCGGCAAGTTCAAGGAATTGACTACGATGAGACCTTCTCACCCGTAGCGATGCTTAAGTCCGTCCGAATCATGTTAGCAATTGCCGCATTTTATGATTATGAAATTTGGCAAATGGATGTCAAAACTGCATTCCTGAATGGATTTCTGGAAGAAGAGTTGTATATGATGCAACTAGAAGGTTTTGTCGATCCAAAGGGAGCTAACAAAGTGTGCAAGCTCCAGCGATCCATTTATGGACTGGTGCAAGCCTCTCGGAGTTGGAATAAACGTTTTGATAGTGTGATCAAAGCATTTGGTTTTATACAGACTTTCGGAGAAGCCTGCATTTACAAGAAAGTGAGTGGGAGCTCTGTAGCATTTCTGATATTATATGTGGATGACATATTACTGATTGGAAATGATATAGAATTTCTGGATAGCATAAAGGGATACTTGAATAAAAGTTTTTCAATGAAAGACCTCGGTGAAGCTGCTTACATATTAGGCATTAAGATCTATAGAGATAGATCAAGACGCTTAATTGGACTTTCACAAAGCACATACCTTGACAAAATTTTGAAGAAGTTCAAAATGGATCAAGCGAAGAAAGGGTTCTTGCCTGTGTTACAAGGTGTGAAATTGAGTAAGACTCAATGCCCGACCACTGCAGAAGATAGAGAGAATATGAAAGATGTTCCCTATGCATCAGCCATAGGCTCTATCATGTATGCAATGCTGTGTACCAGACCTGATGTGTGCCTTGCTATAAGTTTAGCAGGGAGGTACCAAAGTAATCCAGGAATGGATCACTGGACAGCGGTCAAGAACATCCTGAAATACCTGAAAAGGACTAAGGATATGTTTCTCGTATATGGAAGTCACAAAGAGCTCATCGTAAAAGGTTACGTTGATGCAAGCTTTGACACTGATCCGGACGATTCTAAATCGCAAACCGGATACGTGTTTACATTAAACGGTGGAGCTGTCAGTTGGTGCAGTTCTAAACAAAGCGTCGTAGCGGGATCTACATGTGAAGCGGAATACATAGCTGCTTCGGAAGCAGCAAATGAAGGAGTCTGGATGAAGGAGTTCATATCCGATCTAGGTGTCATACCTAGTGCATCGGGTCCAATGAAAATCTTTTGTGACAATACTGGTGCAATTGCCTTGGCAAAGGAATCCAGATTTCACAAAAGGACCAAACACATCAAGAGACGCTTCAACTCCATCCGGGATCTAGTCCAGGTGGGAGACATAGAGATTTGCAAGATACATACGGATCTGAATGTTGCAGACCCGTTGACTAAGCCTCTTCCACGAGCAAAACATGATCAGCACCAAAGCTCCATGGGTGTTAGAATCATTACAGTGTAATCTAGATTATTGACTCTAGTGCAAGTGGGAGACTGAAGGAAATATGCCCTAGAGGCAATAATAAAGTTATTATTTATTTCCTTATAATCATGATAAATGTTTATTATTCATGCTAGAATTGTATTTACCGGAAATATAATACATGTGTGAATACATAGACAAACAAAGTGTCACTAGTATGCCTCTACTTGACTAGCTCGTTAATCAAAGATGGTTATGTTTCCTAACCATGAACAATGAGTTGTTATTTGATTAACGAGGTCACATCATTAGTAGAATGATCTGATTGACATGACCCATTCCATTAGCTTAGCACCCGATCGTTTAGTATGTTGCTATTGCTTTCTTCATGACTTATACATGTTCCTATGACTATGAGATTATGCAACTCCCGTTTACCGGAGGAACACTTTGGGTACTACCAAACGTCACAACGTAACCGGGTGATTATAAAGGAGTACTACAGGTGTCTCCAATGGTCGATGTTGGGTTGGCGTATTTCGAGATTAGGATTTGTCACTCCGATTGTCGGAGAGGTATCTCTGGGCCCTCTCGGTAATACACATCACATAAGCCTTGCAAGCGTTACAACTAATATGTTAGTTGTGAGATGATGTATTACGGAACGAGTAAAGAGACTTGCCGGTAACGAGATTGAACTAGGTATTGGATACCGACGATCGAATCTCGGGCAAGTAACATACCGATGACAAAGGGAACAACGTATGTTGTTATGCGGTCTGACCGATAAAGATCTTCGTAGAATATGTAGGAGCCAATATGGGCATCCAGGTCCCGCTATTGGTTATTGACCAGAGACGTGTCTCGGTCATGTCTACATTGTTCTCGAACCCGTAGGGTCCGCACGCTTAAGGTTACGATGACAGTTATATTATGAGTTTATGCATTTTGATGAACCGAAGGATGTTCGGAGTCCCGGATGTGATCACGGACATAACGAGGAGTCTCGAAATGGTCGAGACGTAAAGATTGATATATTGGAAGCCTATATTTGGATATCGGAAGTGTTCCGGGTGAAATCGGGATTTTACCGGAATACCGGGAGGGTTACCGGAACCCCCCGGGAGCTATTTGGGCCATAGTGGGCCTTAGTGGAAAAGAGAAGGGGCTGCCCTAGATGGGCTGCGCCCCCCCCCTTCCCCTACTCCTATTAGGACTAGGAGAGGTGGCCGGCCCCCTCCTCCTCTTTTCCCCTCCGAGGAATCCTAGTTGGACTAGGATTGGAGGGGGAATCCTACTCCCAGTGGGAGTAGGACTCTCCTGCGCCTCCCCCCCTTGGCCGGCCAGCCTCCCCTCCTCTCCTCCTTTATATACGGAGGCAGGGGCACCTCTAAACACACAAGTTGACACAAGTTGATCCACGTGATCGATTCCTTAGCCGTGTGCGGTGCCCCCTGCCACCATATTCCTCGATAATACTGTAGCGGAGTTTAGGCGAAGCCCTGCTGCTGTAGTTCATCAAGATCGTCACCACGCCGTCGTGCTGAGGAAACTCTTCCCCGACACTTTGCTGGATCGGAGTCCGGGGATCGTCATCGAGCTGAACGTGTGCTCGAACTCGGAGGTGCCGTAGTTTCGGTGCTTGATCGGTTGGATCGTGAAGACGTACGACTACTTCCTCTACGTCGTGTCATCGCTTCCGCAGTCGGTCTGCGTTGGGTACGTAGACAACACTCTCCTCTCGTTGCTATGCATCACATGATCCTTTGTGCGCGTAGGAAAATTTTGAAATTACTACGAAACCGAACACCTACAGTTTCAAACCCTTTTTTAGCTCAAGAACTCCTAAATTAAGCCCCATTCTAAACAAAATCATCGCCATGCCTACATAGGAATATGGACACTTGCTACAGAGCAAGAAGATGGACATGGCCGGGAGGGATTTGACCTAAACCTAGCAAAAGAGAGAAGAAGAGGGCATGGCCGGGAGGGAGGAGAGGAGGAAGAGAGGAGAAGAAGATTACCTGACCACGATGAGGTGGTGGCCGGAGGGGAGACGACGGAGGGCGGAGATGGCGAGCTTGGGGGAGGCGGGGAGGTCGTGGGCCTCCTGTCTTGGTGGACGTGGGGCCTCCTCTCTTGGTGGACGTGGGGCGGTGCCAAGGCTCCAAGTCTCCGGCGGCTCCGAGGGTTAGGAAGGGAGGCGGGGCTCGGGGGCGAGGCAGCGCTCGCGGGGGAGGCCGAGCTCGGGGGGGAGGCGGCGCGTGGGCAGCAGGGGCGGCTGCGGCGGACGGAGGAAGGGGAGAGGGAGGTGGCGGGGGCGCATGGGCGGCGGCGGCATACGGTGAATCTGGAGAGCAGGGAGGGAGGGAGGCCACAGTGAGGTGAGTAGGTGGTGTGGGGGGAGGTTTCTAATGGCGCACCTAAACCTAGTGCGCCATAAGTACGACTGGTCAGGTTATATACAGCCTAACCCATATCTAAATCAGAACAAGCCCATAGCCCGACTGGTCAGCACGCAGCACACACTCCAGGAGGTCTTGGGTTCGATTCCCAGGCTCCCCATTTTTTGTATTTATGCACTTAAAATGTTGTTTGATATTTATTTGTGTTTAAATATGTTCTAACTTGTTTAAATCATAACATTAATATTTTTTAATAAAAATAGTAATAATTTTTAAAAAAATATCATCAAATTTGTTATTTGAAAATATTTATGAATATGAAAAAATATCATCAAATTTATTATTTGAAAATATCATCAAATTTGTTATTTGAAAATATAATCAAATTTGTTTTTTTTGAAATTTTAATTTCATTCATTTGTGACGGTGGAGCGGGCCGAGGAGGGTGCGGGGGAGAGGGTGCGGGTGGTCGTCGTCGGCGGTGGAGTGGGGGACGGTGCGGGCCAGGGGTCGGCGGCGGCGGCC
>NC_041393.1:665284231-665299064 GCF_002162155.2 Triticum dicoccoides
GATATGTCGGCGCCGCGGTTCGTCGAGGGGACGCACGGCGATCCTCTCGCTCCCACAATATGCTCTCATAGACTGCCATCCTCTAGCCACGCCACCACCTCTGGCTACGTTCTTGTGGAGGCGCACGACGGTCAGCGCCGCCAATGCTGGCGACGGTCGTGTGGAGACGCACGGCGGTCAGCTTCTCCCACGGTACACGCATTCTAGACTGAGGCCCCGTTCATGTCGGTGTAGCTCTGAATGTTAGTTGATAGACGTTGTTAATCTCACTGTTTGCCGAAGTAGTTTACTATCAATATGCTCTGCTTAAGAAGCTTCCTTGCCCTGTTCTGCACTCAATCTGCTTAGCTGAGATGGCATGCCAAGGCCAATTAGTTGCTAAAATATCCTGCCATATATTTATTGTGACGTAGATTGCCATGGTCTAGTAGCCAATCTGTTAGGTGCAATATCTCTACACCGTTTTATACTCGATCTTTGTTGCTGCGATGGCCTTAGATAGTTTGATGTTTGTGTGCTTGCCCTCATTGGCTGCTGAAATAGCCTGCCATAATTTAGCACTCAAATCTGTTTGCTGAATTAGCTTTACATATATTTCGTTACTTAGATCTGCTCGTCCAAATATCTTGCCATAGCTTTAGACATCGACCTAGGTATTTTTTTTCTAGACTTCATTTTTTTTAGAAAAGGAGGAAGACCCCCAGCCTCTGCATCTGGGCGATGCATACAGCCACTTTATTAATTATTCTCAAAAGACCTTACAAAAAATTTATATTTTCTTGTAATATCTAGTAGAAGAACTAATTTGTATGTCTAACAGATGGACAGGACTTGGATAACTTCTGCTCGAAGATTCTCCGCTGCATATGTCGAGGGGGTTGAAAACTTCATGAACTTTATCAGAGCTGAGTACGGTGGTCTGAAATCAGATATGCTCTGCCCGTGTAGCAGTTGTATGAATTCAGTTACAAGACCCCAATCAACTGTGCAAAATCATCTACACTTGTATGGGATGTTGGTCACATATACTAGGTGGGTTCATCATGGTGAAGCTGTGAACGTCAATGTTATTGACTACGTGGAAGTAGCAGATCACCATCTTGATCTGCCTGATGCTCGGGTGGAAGAGGAGGAGGGGGTGGTGGTGGCGGAGCCAGTGAGTTTGACCAACATTGAAACAATGCTACGAAATGCTCATGCATTCCGTGAACTTTCACCTGCAGAAGAAAAATGGGGTGCCCGCATGTTGGAACAATGCAACGTTGCTGTCACCCCAGGAAATAGGTTGTCAGTATTCTCAGCTATGGTCACCTTTCTTCAGGTGAAGACATCTGAGCGGATGACCAACAAATCATTCGATGCGATGTTGGCTGCTTTCCGCAAATCTTTCCCAGATGCGTTTGAGCTGCCACACACCTACAGTAAAATGAAGAATTTCCTTGGTGCAGGTGGAATTGGATATGATATGATCCATGTTTGTAAGAATAATTCTGTTGTGTTTCGGAAGGATTATGCCAACTTAAGTGAATGCCCGAAATGCAAATCATCAAGGTGGAAAGATGGCAATGTTGTGAAGAGGATTCCTCATAATGTTCTAAGACATTTTCCAATTACACCAAGATACCAGAGGTTGTTTTATGATGCTGAAACAAGAGAGGATGTACTGTGGCATTCTAGGAACCAGGAGTACAGAGATCAGAATGTAATGAGCCATCCATCTCATGGTAGTGAGTGGAAAAGCTTCAATGATAAACACAAAAAGTTTGTTGCTGACCCGAGAAACATTAGACTTGGCTTAGCTTCAGACGGATTTAACCCATTTAGCCACCAGAGCACCACATATAGCATGTGGCCAGTGCTTGTTATCCCTTACAATATGGCTCCAAATGTCTGCACCAAAGAATCAAACTACATGATGACCTTGCTCATCCCAGGTCCAAAAAGTCCTTGAAAGGATTTTGATTTGTTCATGGAGCCTCTTGTGGAGGAACTTCAACAGCTATGGAAGGGTGTTCTCACTCGAGACCTATATAGGAGCCCACCAGCTGATTTCTTTCTGCGTGCTATTATAATTTGGTGCATCCATGATTATCAGGCTTTGGGTACTATGTCAGGGCGAATGACACATGGTTACAATGCATGTGTTCGCTGTGACAGGAATCCGTTGTCATACGCAATACTTAGCAAGATCTGTTACATTGGGCACCGCCGTTTCCTTGCCCAGGACAAGCCGCATCCTAGAAAATACCGAAGACATGTGTTCAATGCAAAGCATGAAAACCATGATGCACCAAAGAGGCTCACTGCCGATGAGTTGCAGGTGGAATTAGAGAAGGTCAGGCATATTACACCAGGAAACCATCCTGGTAATGGTAGCGGGAAAAGGAAGCATGGCAAGGCAGAAGAGAGATTATTGTTTACCCGTAGGTCCACTTTGTGGGACTTGGAGTATTAGAAAGATTTGGATCTGCGGCCTAATCTTGATGTGATGCACATCGAGAAAAATATATGTGACAGCATTATCAGCACACTTCTTAATATTGAAGGCAAGACGAAAGATACCTTAAAATCTAGGATTGATTTGACACACCTGGGTATCAGAAAGTATTTGCAGGTGCAAGATGAAGGTAAACCACGGGATATGGCACCAGCTGTGTACATCTTGGACAAGGTAAAAAGAAAAGAATTCTGTGAGGTCCTGTCACGTGTGAGATTCCCACATGGATTTGCTTCCAACCCTGAAAGGAGAGTCAGTGCAGATGGAAACAAGGTACAAGGGTTGAAAGCTCATGACTGCCACATCCTACTTCAAAGGGTTTTACTTGTTATCCTTAGAGGATTGGGCCGCCCTGACTTATTCAGAGCAGTTGCAGAGTTGGGACAATTCTTCAGGGAACTCTACGGTAGAAATATCAGGATAGATGCTTTGGACCGTCTTAGAAACAAGATACCAACTATCCTATGCGACCTTGAGAAGATATACCCTCCAGCCTTCTTTGATGTGATGGTGCATTTGGATGTTCATCTACCTGATGAGGCACTACTTAGAGGTCCAGTACAGTATGGCTGGATGTACCCTATTGAAAGGCGGCTAGGCACTTTCAAGGGCTATGTTAGGAACATAGCTAGACCCGAGGGTTCCATTGCAGAGTCCTACATTGCTATAGAAGCGTTGACATTCTGCTCAAAATACATTGAAACAACTGATCAGCTTAGCAAAGAGGTGGGTGAAGACAATCCCGGGCTCAATGTTTTCGATTATTCTGTTCGAGTTACAGGGAAGAGTCGACAAGAGGACAAACTTAAAGATTTGGACAAAATGATTTGGTATGTGTTGAATAACTGTCCTGAGATACTACCTTATATCAAGTAAGTGCAGTACTGCATCTTATACATCGTAATCTACTAAACTTGCAGCACATTCTTATATATTTAGATGTTTGACGCGATCACTATGTTATGCAGCATCTACAAAGAGGAGTTACTGCCGCAAAATCCAAGAAACATTGATAAACTGGTTATGGCAGGATTTGCGAAATGGTTCAAGAACCATGTAAGGTTTTGAAGTGCACTGTCAGTTTTTTTAATATATTGAGTACATAAGATGATCAGCTTGTCTATTTTCTAACCATAGGTTAAGAAGATGCGGGAGGATGGGCAGGTAGTTGATGATGCCCTTTACTCACTAGCAATGGGTCCTGATACTTGGGTAAGACATTATGAATCTTGCGTTGTTGGAGATGTGCGCTACAACACCCTTGCACGAGACGAAGGCAGGAAGACACAAAACAGTGCCATCATGAGCATGGATAGTATGAGAAAGAGACAACTGGAATGTCTGCTAACATAACAGAAATTGTTCAGTTGCAGTATATCTCTAGTTTCGAGGATCATCGGTGTGTGGTTCTGTTGTGCTGTGGTTGGTATAACCTATTTTCCAGGATCGCAAAACCCAGAGCTGATGATTATTTCAAATCCATCAATGTCAAGGCGGCGTACCAGACCAACGAGCCTTTTATTTTGGCAAATCAAGCAACACACATATTTTTCTTGGAAGACACATTTGCACGTAGCAATGACTGGAGAGTATTGCAAAGGTTTGAGCAGAGGAATTCATTTAATGAAGTTTCACAACAAGATGATGATTACACTGCTCCTGATGTACAAGATAACATCGATGTTCCTAATATCTTTGAGAACCATCACGTCAATGACGCCGGCGAAAACATTTCCTGTCGTGCTGTGGACATACAAGAGTTGATCAAGAAGAAGCCAACATTCGAGGACGAAGAAGATGATGACACCGTGGGGAATTGCGAATCAGACTGATACACATGGCGAAGATGTTGACGCTACTGCTGCGGATGATGATTACATTGCTTTTGTTGTATTTGCCTATCAGAAAACATTTTATATCTACTATGTGAAATTGTGTTTGCTATGACAACTAAAACCTGATGAACATATTGTTTAGTATTTTCCTTTGAGAACATCACTTGTTATGTATGTTGATTTTATGTTTGGTGATTGTATGACAACTAAAACATGATGACATTGTTGTTTAGTTGTACTCATATTTGGCTGTGAAACTTGAATTTGATGACATAGTTTGTTCTTGGACAGCAATTTGCTCAACCTCTTCGAATGAGAACAAAGCTGACCCGACAGGGCCTCTGCTATTTATTTATTTATGAGAAAAGGGGGATACCCCCTGATTTCTGTTAATAGAAATCATTAGATGTTCACAACACTACGCCTAGCCTGTTACACATGTTTCATTCATTACTAGTTTCAGCAAAGTGCTCATGTCGATTTTGCCAATTATCTTTACAAGCTCTTTCATCTCCTCATTGTTGTCGAGGCCGTTCAGCAGCTGTTGCCTGGCCATGATCAGAGGAACTGCATCTTTAACCTTCTGCTCTGCATCTTCCTCTTCTGTCGTTCCTTCAGTTACTTGTCCAACACCCCAACCTGCTGGTATTGGGATTCCTCGGCTAACCAAATAATCAGCATAGTTGCATTCCCCCACATCAGCAACTTCCCAGAAATACAAATCACACGAATCTTCCCTTTTCTGCACAAATCAAATTGGAAGATCATCAACCAAACTATTAAAAAAATCAGCAACTGAAAGCCGCGGAACAACACTTAAACATATTATTACCCCATGATTTGGGCATTTGTTGAAGACTCGACCAGGGTTGAGGATTGTGGTTGAGAGGTGACGGGTGACTCTGCGTGATTTGCAGTAGTGGCACCACACCAACGGCAGCAGGTTGCGATGAGCAATCGGCTGCGGTGTGCATGCCGGCGGGGGTGTGATGAGACCTACATGCGATGGTACGGGTGGCGACTTGGCGCATATCTGGTTGTTGCCTGCAAAAGAGCAGATGGACGAGCAGCCAGCAGACATGGTTGTTGCGGCCAGAGCTTCTGATGCTAGGCAGAGTAAGTAGAGAAGAGGAGAAGCGAACGTTGGATATGTCAGTTTCATTACTTGCAGAGTAGCATAGCACCATTTATAGTCATAGTCTAGGTTTGGATTCGAACCAGCTACCGGAGCACGTCTCTCTTTTTTCTAAAACTCAGCAACGTCTCTTTACTGGTACACTAGCTTGTTCTGTACGCCTTCCCAAGTCTTTGATTTTATTTCCCTTTTTTTGCGAGGATGGAAGGAGGACAAAATTGAGAGTTCCTGGGACTCGAACCCAAGACCTCTCGGTTGAAAACCAAGGGTGCTAGTCACTTATGTGGCGAACGTTCCCTATGAGGAGGACGACAGACGAACGCATTTTCCTCGCAGTTTTCTTCCTATATATAAAAAATTATGCTACTTGGTGTCGTCTTAGTCAATGAACGATTGTGCCAACCTTGACCGTTGGATTGACATTCAACATCTATCGCATTTCTTCAGTCTCTTCTTCCTTGAGCCGCCAAAGCCAAACCAGCGCCGACGGGACCGCCTGCTCCCGCCTCCCACGGCTGGCTGTGATCTTCCCCGGCTCCTGTTCGCTCCCGTCCGAGGCCTCACCATCGTCCTCTGCCTTGGTTCGCTTGCCGCGGCGCCGCCCTCCGGTGTTGTCAACATGGTCAACAACCTAGAGGAATAAGGAGATGACTGTAGATGGTGAGGATGACAGTAGGGACGCAGTAGCGTGCGCAGTAATTTTGTTTTTTCGGGACGGAGAAGGGTATCAACTGGGTTGTGTGGGACCCGTGGCCCGTCTATCCCAGGCTTTTATTTCATATGTTTAGCACATGACCAGCCCAGTTTGTTTTTTTTCCATTATGAAAAATGGCTAGCCAGCTATTTTGTTTTTTGCAGAATAACCAACATAGGCCTACTTGTTTCTCTACGCCCTGCTGGGCCGGAAATCTTTCAAGACGAGGAGGGATGCATTTTTCCTAGAAAATGGGCTATAACTAATAATAAATGGGCTATAAGTAATAAGAAATGGGCTATAAGTAATAATAAATGGGCTGTAAAATGAAAAAAATACAGCAAATAGGCAATTAGTTCCTAAATACTGTTTTCTTTCGGATTTTGATATTTTAAATTTCATTGTTTTTCTGTGGGTAAAATTTCATTGAATTTAAATTAAGGTATATTTAGATTTAAATTAATTTGAATCTGGCTAGAAATTTCGGGCTGTATGCTGTTTGGGACAGATTTGGAGGCTAACTTGTGGGTCTACTAGGTTGACGTGTACTTTGGCTTTGTCAACTTAGTCCACAAATGATTCTAGCAAAAGTAACCGTTGGATGTTAATCCAACGTCTGTGATGCTTCTTCAATATGAACGATTCTAGCTCCAGTGATCGTACGATGTCCATCCAACTGCCGTAGTGCTTCTTCAACCCCTGGTCTTCTTGCTCCAGCCGCCCAAAGCAGTGCTAGTCGTGCCGCATGCTCCTGCCTCCCATGGCCGGTTGTGCTGCCGCGGAGGCCTCACCGCCCCTACTATTCCCACCATTGGCCAGGCCCTGCAGCGACGGTAGCCTCACACCGCAGCAGAACCAGTGAACCCTCGTACTCCTCTCCGCGCGGGCTTCCACTGCCGCGTCTTCCTCGGCTCCGCGTCGTCCCCTTCCTAGGCCTCGCCTTCGTCCACCGCCGTGGTGCTCTCAGCGCGGCCATGTCAACGTGGTCAAGGAACTACTTCCATCGGACGTGGACTATACGTGGAGACGCTGACAGCTGGGTCCACGGCCGCAGCAAGGAAGTGCCTCCTTATTACGCGGAAAATAATGATTCCTCCACCTGACAGCTGGGACCCACTGGACGGGCCACTGTATTTTGCGAAAAACGTTTCCCCCTAACTGTTGGGACCCACCAGCTACATCTTTGCACGCAAGGAAGTGCGTCCGGGCAAAAAAAAACGATTCGCCCCCCTGACTGTTGGGACCCACCAGCTACATCTTCGCACGCAAGGAAGTGCGTCCGGGCAAAGAAAATGATTCGTCCCCTGACTGTTGGGACCTACCAGCTACATCTTCGCACGCAAGGAAGTCCGTCTGGGCAAAAAAATGATTCGCCCCCCTGACTACTGGGACCCACCAGCTACATCTTCACACACAAGGAAGTGCGTCCGCGCAAAACAAAACGATTCACCCCCTGACTGCTGGGACCCACAAGCTACATCTTCGCATGCAAGGAAGTGCGTCCGGAAAAAAAATGATTCACCGCCCTGACTGCTAGGACCCACCAGCTACATTTTCGCACACAAGGAAGTGCCTGACAGTCGGGACCCATCTGGTCTACGCGTACGTAGCATTGTCATTCTGGTCGCGAGCGTGTATGTACATATATAATGGTCGATGTAGAGGCGCGCACGTGTTGTAGTAGAGGCGCGCATGTAGCATGTACACGTACGTACAACTGCCAGGGTGCAAGAAAGAAAATACGACGACGTATGTGTACATACGGGCGGGGTCTCGAACGCCTACTCGCGCATACGTACGGCCATGGCCCGTGTACATGGCTGGGTTGGAACGGAGAAACAGCGTCGTCGTCGTGTTCATGGGGAGGCAACCGGCTGGGTCGGAACGGAATGCATGGTCGTGTTCATCGGGAGGGCTTGGACGGAACAGGCGATGGAAACGAGGCCTAGCGTACCGCAGAATGGAGGAAACGACCTTGTGTTCGATCGTCCATGTTCGAAACGGGATCCTGTTCATCGGGAGGGGTGTGGCGTACCGCAAAACGGATGAAATGGACCTCCTATGGTTGAAACGGGGGTCCTGTTGTTTGGGAGGGGTGTGGCATACCGCAAAACAGACGAAACGGACTTGTGTTGGAGCGCTACGGTCAAAACGGGGGTCCTGTTCATCGGGAGGGGTGTGGCGTACCGCAAAACGGGACTCCACGAGATATTGTTCATCTCCACCGTCGACCTCCTCCAGCCTCCACGGGCTACTGTTCATCCACCGTCGACCTCCTCCAGCCTCCACCTGCGACTGTTCATCCACGGCCTCCTGTTCATCCAGCCTCCACCGCGTGCTACTCCACCTGCTATTGTTCAACCACCCCTCTGCACGGGCTCCTGTTCAACCACCCCTTCACATATGGGTTAGTGTTCATCCACCCCTCCACCGTCTACTGTTCATCCAGCCTTCCACGGGGTCGTCCTGTTCTTCCAGCCCTCCACGGGGTCTTGTTCATCCAGCCCCAACCGGCTCGATCGGCTTCAGTTAGCAGCAGTAGCGAAGGAAGCGCTCGATTGGGTTCAGTTAGCAGCCATCAACCGATCGCTCATGTTCAGTAACGCGTAGCCTGCAGTGCAATCGCTCGGGTTCAGTTAGAGCCCAACGCCTCGCTCGGGTTCAGTTAGAGCCAATGCCTCGCACACACGCACGTACCTGTACGAGACAAACGTGCATCGCTCGGCCCCCGACCACCCACCGTAACCGGGAACTCCCTGAAATTTTCCTCGCCGCTTCTACCATGGTTTTTTCCGTCATGTACGGCCCAAAGAATGTCATGCAGCTGCGTCTCCGGCCCGCCCAGGAAGAAAAGCCCATTTTCTGTCATGATTTTTTTGTCATAGAAGTAGGAGCCCACCACATCTATGATGATACCGGGTTTTGTCACAATTATCGTCATAGAAGTGTCATATGTATGACAGAAAAAAAATTCGTTCGGCCCGAAATGTCACGGATGTGTCTTTTTTTGTAGTGGATCCATGTATGAAAACAAAGTGTAGACATTGGAAGAACTACTTGATGGTCGTAAGGCTATTGGGTACGGATGGATTTTAAAAGGAAGAGACAATGATGGTAGGTGTAACCATTAAGAAAGCTCGACTTGTCGCTAAGATGTTTTCCGACAAGTTCAAGGAGTTGACTACGATGAGACTTTCTCACTCGTAGTGATGCTAAGAGTCTGTTGGAATTGTATTAGCAGTTACTGCATTATTTATGAAATCTTGCAGATAGGATGTCAAAACACTGTTTCCTCAAAGAGTTTCTTGAGGAAAGGTTCACTAGTGCAGAACTGGGATTTAGCACCGGTTCGTAATGGCCTTTAGTGCTGGTTCTGTAAATGGCACTAAAGGGTGGGAACTAAAGTCCCCCCCCCCTTTAGTACCGGTTCGGCACGAACCGCCACTAAAGTGCAAGCACATGGCACGAGACAGGGCCGGGTGCAGGGAGACCTTTAGTACCGGTTGGTAACACCAACCGGTACTAAATGTTTGGGGGGGTTTTGGTTTTATTTTTTATTTTTCCTTTAATTTTGTGTTTTCAGTTTAATTTAGAGATTGTTTTTACATTATAATGAGTTGTTAAATCATTAGGTGAAAGTACCGCAGACTAGTTTCAACTGGATGCATGCATAGATCTAGCTAAGTGATCAAAGTATATGCCATATATCCATATTAAATACTTGACCACTTATATATATATATTAGGTGAGCAAGTAATTAATATGGATATGGCATATACTTGATCACTTAGCTAGCTAGGATCCATCCAGTTGAAACTAATCTGCGGTTTCTTTCATAAATGATATAATAACTTATCATCATCATATTAATATAAAAACTATTGCATCATATCATCACCAACAACAGTATACTAGCTAGGTAAAAATCATCATAGTTGACATTACCACTATTTAATCATCATAGTCATTACCGCTGTCTAATCACCACCAATACTAGCTTAAAGAAGAAACATTCACTTGTACCAGAAGGAAAGATATCATCGAGTTCAACATGGTCATGATTATAAGCGTTCATAAGACCACAAAAGCAAATCACTCTTTGAGATTAAGTTTAGGACGAAGAACAGAGACATGAGAGGACAAGTACTAATCACTCCTGCTACTCTCTCTCAGGTAAAATAGCATAGAACATGTATAGTTCTCCTAATTCATCATATTCGAGCATGCAGATGAACCTGTCTCCTAATCGTGGGTTGCGCTTCTAATTGCCGCCCCCAGTACTTCTCTGCGATCCTTCACAATTTTTCTCCAGTCTTTCACTATTAAGCATTCTTTGGTTGTAGAAACCCTGAATGCACTCATGTGCAATGTAGGATGTCTTGGCAGTAAGCTAACCATTGACATGTGACCTTTAGTATCAATCTATTGAGGCATAACTGTCATCGGGAGTCCCTGTTGAAGAACATCGTATAGTAACATTATACATAGCAATGAAGTTTAGCTTGAAAATAAAGTATGCAAAATATGCACTAAGGAAAAATAGTAAAAATCTTACCATCTTTCCTAAATATATGTGACCGTAGTTCAATACAAACACTATTGGTCGCACGTTTTGAGTACTAAGATTTTCAAATTCATGAAAATAATTTCTTTTGACAGCATCAAGATCCTTAAGCCATGAAACATAATGACTTATCTCCTCGCAGTTTAGTTCAGCCCCGGGATAGTGGACGGTCCTGTCTACCAAGCGCTGGACATATTTGCTTGAATGGAAATAAGCTGTCAATAGAAATTAGTTGTCAACTATTTTTGAAAAAACAATATCGAAGACATAAATATGGTTGAGAAACTCACATAATGGTAGAACTCGAGGCGTCTGCACATCGATCCAAATGTCTCTATTACCATCAATCTCATCTTCGGGACGAATATCAAAGGTGATAAACATATCAGGCTCAAATGCATAAGCCTTGCATAGTGCTTGCCAAGTTTTGCATCCAAAATAGGTGTAGGTGTCTGCATTGTATAATTTGATGTTGAAGGTATAACCATGCTCAGTCTTCAAGTAAACTCACTTTACCTCCATAGTTTTGTTAGGACTGAAACCTATCTTATCCAAGACAAAAATTCTTGCATGGCAGGGGATACACTAGTAGAATAGTGAAAATTTTAATTATAAGTTGAAGCAAATGAAGCATAGGTGATGCATATGCTTAATTACGAAAAAAGACTTGTCGTTGTGACTTACTGTATCCACTTCGAAGGTCTCATCTAGCTCGATCCTGAAGCGCCTATCATCAACTAGGAAATTTCTGTCGCATAGGCCGCGTTGGTCTTCACAGTATTCGCACATAATGAAATCGTTTTCATCGTCAAACGACATTTCCTATGTTCATAAGTGAAACAATAAACACTTATTAGTTATATTAATTCAACTAATTAAACTAGTTCTATTAATTCAACAAGTTCACCTAATTAATTCAACTAAGCACTTACTAAAAATATACCTAAATAAATTAGCTCAACTAATTCAACTAATTCAACTAACTAGTTCAACTAATTCAACTAATTAATTAAACTAAACTAGTTCTATTAATTTTCTTACTAAAAATAAAGTAGCTAGTTCTATATACTAAAATTTTAATTAGATGATCAAATCTCATATACCTAAATTTAATATATATCTAATTCATCAAACATTAATATAAATTCATCTATAACTAAAAGTATAAAAAACTAACTTATCTAACATCATCTAATTCATATATAATCTAACATTTATATAATCTAACATTTGACATTAAACATTTGTGTGTGTGTGTGTGTGTGTTTGTGTGTGTGCATGTGTGTATGCATGTGCACAGAGAGGCTGTCGGCGAGCGACAGGGGGCCGGCCGGGACGCGCGGTCGATCTTACAGCGGGGCGACGGCCAGTGATGCGAGGCGACACGGACGGGCCGTGGCGCCGACGGGACACACGCGACGGGGGCGGCGACGACGGGGACGGGGTGGCGCAGGGACGGAGGGGCGGCAACGAGGGCGGTGACGACAGCGATGGGGGCGGTGCACGGACGGCGGCGGCGACGACGGTGACGGGGGCAGCGCGGGGACGGGCGCGATGAATAGATGAACAGATGATAACTGAAATTTTCGTAAGTGTTGTTTATATAGGAGAGGCCTTTATTACCGGTTGGAGCCAGGAACCGGTACTAAAGGTGAATTTGGCCAGACCAAGTGGCGGGAAGCGAGGCCTTTAGTACCGGTTCATGGCTCCAACCGGTACTAAAGACCCGCCCTTTAGTACCGGTTGAAGTCAGGAACCGGTACTAAAGGGGGTGTGCTCCCGTTCCGTGGTGCACAATGTTTAGTCCCACCCCCCCGAGCGAAGGGCATCCGCACTGGTTTATAAACCCAGCCGCGGCTGCTCCTTCAAGCTCCTCTCTAATGCAAGCCTCTGGGCCTAACTTTGTCGCGCTGCCCTATGAGCCTGCTGGGCCTGATGGGCCTGCATAACCATGCCCAAGGCCGAGCAGGTCCACTCGGCAGCGTGGGCATAATTTTTTATATAGTTTTTTCTTTTGTGGTTTATATATTTTCTTCTATTTATTTATGAGTAGTTTTTTGCTGTATTTAGAGTTTCTTTGTGAATATTTTTGCTTTAGGTACAAAAAATTTGAATAGTTTAAATTTGAATTATTTGAAATTTGTGTGAATCACTAGTTCATTAAGTAGTGCTTTTCAATTTCACGGTCATTTTGGTCTAAAAACAAATCAGTTAATGAATGAAAAATAGCAAATGATGCCAGAAAGGGTTGAAAGTTGATGACGTGGCCTTGAATCGTGCATCTGAAAGCAAAAAGAAGTCCAAAGTTGTAATAAGTTATTAAAATTTTGAATAGCGGGTGTACCAGATGAGTTTTCGTCTGAAACCCTGATACTTCGAAAGAGATTGTCCAGTTTGTACACGAAGTGCATCCAGTTTTTGCCGTAATCCTCTCTACTTTTTTGCATAGGATATGCAGGTGAAATGATGATACCATGCCAAGTTTCAACCTTTTCAGAGTTCATTTTGTAGTGCTTTTCAATTTCACGGTCATTTAGGTCAAAACAAATCAGTAAATGAATGAAAAATAGCAACTGATGCCAGAAAGGGATGAAAGTTGATGACGTGGCCTTAAGTCGTGCATCTGAATGCAAAAAAAGTCCGGAGTTGTAATAACTTATTAAAATTTTCAATAGCCGGTGTACAAGATGCGTTTTCGTCCGAAACCCTGATACTTTGAAAGAGATTGTCCAGTTTGTACACGAAGTGCATCCAGTTTTTGTCGTAACCCTCTCTACTTTTTTGCACATGATATGCGGGTGAAATGATGATACCATGCCAAGTTTTAACCTTTTTAGAGTTCATTTTGTAGTGCTTTTCAATTTCACGGTCATTTAGGTCTCAAAACAAATCAATAAATGAATGAAAAATAGCAAATGATGCCAGAAAGGGTTGGAAGTTGATGACGTGGCCTTGAATCGTGCATACTGAAGCTAAGCAACGAGCAGGTGGGCATTGCGCCTCTCCTTCATCGTCTTTGCACTCAGGGCTTATAAACCTTGATACTTCGAAAGAGATTGTGTAAACATGTAAAAATGTACATAAAAATATATTGATCAGTACCGCCTTTCAGCCAAAACGCGCTACTGCTACAGAGAAATACATCAAAAATACATTGATAATCAATGATCTTTTTGTGTACAATTTGAATTGTCAATATGACTCCTCAGCCATTTAGAAACCGGAGAAGACTCATATTGTGGCCACAAATTCTACACATAGAGTACAATGAAGACAAAGTGGTTGTGGTAGTTTGAGATGTAACATATTTAAGGTGGTAAAAACTCTGTCAGCGGAGCGAGGTGGGACTAAAAAACCACTGCAGAATGAATCAACTAGAAACCTCTAGTACCGGTTTCTGGCATGAACCGGTACTAAAGATGCTGGTGGGGCCCCAGCCTGACCACAGTTGTAACGCCCCGGATTCGATGCGCCAGGTGTCTGCCAGTTATTCGCCGTCGTTGCCATGTCATTTGCTTGCGTGTTGCACTTTATCATGTCATCATGTGCATTGCATTGCATACGTGTTCATCTCTTGCATCCAAGCATTTTGCCCGTTGTCCGTTTTGCAATCCGGCACCCCTATGTGATCCGGCGTCCCCTTCTTGCCTCTCTTGGTGAGCGGGTATTAAACATTCTCGGAATGGCCCGAGGTTTTCCAAGCGGCCTTGGTATAGCACCGGTAGACCGCCTGCCAAGTTTCGTGCCATTTGGAGGTCGTTTGATACTCCAACGGTTAACCGCATAGCCCGAAACCCCCCTTTCTCTTTGCAGCCCAACACCCCTCCAAAGTGGACCAAAACCCATCTAAGTCTCTTCCATGCTCTCGGTCATTCGATCACGATCGTGTGGGTGAAAACCTCTCCTCATTTGGACTCTCCTAGCTCCCTCTACCTATATATTAGTCCACCTCCCCCGAATTCGCGGATGAAATCCTACCCTAACCTTAGTCCTCTTCCTCCCGTCGCCACCGGACGCGTCCGCCCGCGCCGGACACGTCCGCCCCGGCCGCCGCAGCCACTCTCGACTTGCCACGTGTCCTCCGCCGCCATCTCGCCCACGCCCCGC
>NC_041393.1:665299545-665306697 GCF_002162155.2 Triticum dicoccoides
CGCGCGCCGCCGTCCGCCAGCCATCTCCGCGGCCAACCCGACCTCTGCCGCCCTCCGGCCACCCGGCGCCGCCGCGCCGCGCCCTGCGCCCGGTCCTGCCGCCGGCCATCTCCGGCTGGACCTCGGCCATCGTCGCAGCGCCCTCAAGCCCCGCCGCCCTTCACCACCACCTCGCCGGCCTCGTTGCCGGAGCTCGCCCGCGTCGCCCGGCCTCGTCCCCGACCTCTCCGGCGCATCTCTGAGCACCTCCACGTTCAACTCCAGCGAGGTCCGGGAGGATGGATGAGATCCACCCATCCCCGGAACCAAATGGCCCCGTCCCTGCCCTGGATCTCCTCGTCCCGCATGCCTCTGTCCCGGGTTGACTTTTCCCCCGAGGTGATTTTCTGCTAAGTCCCCGAATCTGTGACATTATCATGCCATGTTCAACGCATCATATCTCTGCATCCATAGCTCCGTTTCATGCGTGTAATATGTCAAATTGTTCGTCTCAACGAGTACTTCATTTCGTTCTATTGCACCATGTTCATTTGAGTTCATCTTGATGCCTGAATCATTGTTGCAACAGTGCTTCATAATGTTAGTTCCTGTTTCTTAACAGAACATGCTCATTTGTTATTTTTTCCATGTTTGATGTGTGAATCCTATGAGGTTGACGTCTACATGTGTTTTGAACTATGTCATGTATTATTTACAGAGGTGCTTACCATGTATTTTTGTGATCAATTGGTGACTAGCACAAGCATGTAAACTAGGCTTCGTAATGTGGCTGATTTTAGTCCCTGTTCTGCTGTTATTTTGATGCCATGTAAACATGATGCTACAGAGAGATCCATGCATATTTTGAGATACTTCAGTAAGCATGTTTTGAACATATGGTTTTTATCTAGCCATTCATGCCCCTGTTTGTAATTATGGAGTAGTCTAGCATTTTATTTTCATGCTCTACTTTTGCTACAAAATGTTTCCTGGCAGATTGTTTACGTGTTATTCAATTTTGCCAAGCTTGTTGTAGTTGATCCTTGCATTCTATGAACTTGTTCTTGCTTTGGTTCGTTTCATAAATATGTCTTCTTGCTGATGCATGCTTATCTTGTCATGCAATGCTTTGTAGTGAGTGAATCGAGCTTGCTAAGTAGGGTACTTGCTGTTGCTGTTTTGCTAGGCTGAATCTGTTATTTTGTGATGCTATGTAAACCTGCTCCTACTGGTCATTCTATGCATAATCTGGAGATATTCACTAAGGGTGTTTTGTTCTACATGTCATGCTCTATCTATCCATGCCCCTGGTTGCATTTATAGCATGCTGTAGACTGTTGTTATCTTGCTCCAAAGTGGCTATATAATCTTGCTGTCAGCCTGTTAACATTATGTTCAGTTGTTGCCATGTGTTTTGCTAGTGATCCATGCACCCTATGAACTTGCTCTTGCCATGCTTAGCTTCATAATCATGTCTTCTTACTGTTGGTTGCCTTTCCATGCGATGTATTGCTCTGTGGTGAGTGGTAGAAGCTCACCAACATGCCTTCTTATCGGTGTTCCTGCCATGTATGAATCTGTATTATAACTTGCTATGTTTACATGGGTGCCATCATTTCTTTTGATCCTTTTTGGCTTATGGTCAGTAAGGGACTTTTGTTCTATGCTTTTAGTAGATTCATGCCATGCCTTTGTTTGCAATGATAAGTTCCTGTAGCATATTGTTTGATAGCTCTAAACATTGCAACCTGATGTTATTTTCTGCAAAGTCTGAACTGTTATTATTTGCAATCTTGTCATGTGTGTTTGAGCATGTTCTAGTGATTTCTGGAGATAGCTCAGTGTTCATGTTTTGTAATGCTTTACGTGTACATCATGCCCATGTCTTTTGTTTTTATGTTGAGATGATGTAGCTTATTGTTTTGATGCTTGCAATATGCCTAGTTGCTGTTTTGGACAGATTGTTGTTATAACTTGTTTCATGTGTGTGTGTTGAACCGTTGCTCCGTTTTGAGTGTGCTCTATATGAAACTTGCTTAGAATTGTATGTAGTTTCATATTATCATGTTGCATCCTTGTTTTCAGGTGTTTGCTTGATGTTTGTATGCATTTTGCATCAATGCCATGTTTAACTTGTTTTGCTCATATCTTCTAGGCCGTAGCTCCGAACTAAATGAACTTTATATGTAACTTGACTAGAATCTCGTGTAGATCATCTTGGTTCATCTTAACTTGCTGTTTAACAACTTGGACATAATGTTTATTCAGATCTGGACCAATTTCGAAATATGCATGTGAGGACTTATCGGAATTATTATATGTTGTTCCCGGCCTCATTTAAACTTGCCTTGATGTGTTGTTCTTGTTTGCATCGTCTCTTGCCAGGAGTAGCTTCATGTAGCCTTGACATGCATCATGCTTTGTTGTGCATCATTCCTTGTTCATGTGTGCTGTGTTTACTATGTTGTGTGCTTCTTCTCGATAGTTCCCGTTTCGTTGCGATCGTGAGGATTCGTTCGTCTACGCTTGGTTCGTCTTCGTGGCTTCATATTCTTCATGGACTCGTCCTTCTTCCTTGCGGGATTTCAGGGAAGATGACCGCTACCCTGGATCTCACTACTATCATTGCTATGCTAGTTGCTTCGTTCTATCGCTTTGCTGCGTTACCTGTCACCTGTTTACCAAGCCTCCCGTATTGCCATGAACCTCTAACCTTTGACACCTTTCCTATCCACACCGTTGCTTGGCTATGTTACCGCTTTGCTCAGCCCTCTTATAGCGTTGCTAGTTGCAGGTGAAGTTGAAGATTGCTCCATGGTGGACAGGATTTTGGTTGGGATATCACAATATCTCTTATATTATTAATGCATCTATATACTTGGTAAAGGGTGGAAGACTCGGCCTTATGCCTGGTGTTTTGTTCCACTCTTGCCGCCCTAGTTTTCGTCATACCGGTGTTATGTTCCCGGATTTTGCGTTCCTTATGCGGTTGGGTGATTTATGGGACCCCCTTGACAGATCGCTTTGAATAAAACTCCTCCAGCAAGGCCCAACATTGGTTTTACCATTTGCCTCACCACCACCTATACTTTTCCCTTGGGAGTCGCTCTCTCGAGGGTCATCTTTATTTTACCCCCCCGGGGGCCAGTGCTTGTCTAAGTGTTGGTCCAAACCGAGCGATGTCCGGCGCCCCCTGGGCAACCAGGGTCTATGCCAACCCGACGTCTGGCTCATCCAGTGTGCCCTGAGAACGAGATATGTGCAGCTCCTATCGGGATTTGTCGGCACAGCGGGAGGCTTTGCTGGTCTTGTTTTACCATTGTCGAAATGTCTTGTAAACCGGGATTCCGAGTCTGATCGGGTCTTCCTGGGAGAAGGTATATCCTTCATTGATCGCGAGAGCTTATCATGGGCTAAGATGGGACACCCTTGCAGGGTATAATCTTTCGAAAGCCGTGCCTGCGGTTATAGGCAGATGGGAATTTGTTAATGTCCGGTTGTAGATAACTTGACACCAGATCCGAATTAAAATGCATCAACCGCGTGTGTAACCGTGATGGTCTCTTTTCGGCGGAGTCCGGGAAGTGAACACGGTTTCTGGGTTATGTTTGACATAAGTAGGAGTTCAGGATCACTTCTTGATCATTTCTAGTTGACGACCGTTCCGCTTGCTCTCTTCTCGCTCTTATTTGTGTATGTTAGCCACCAGATATGCTTAGTCGCTGCGGCAACCTCACCACTTTACCCCTTCCTTTCTCTTTAAGCTTTGCTAGTCTTGATACCCATGGTAATGGGATTGTTGAGTCCTCGTGGCTCACAGATTACTACAACAACAGTTGCAGGTATAGTTTATGCGATGATCATGACGCGAGAGCGATGCTTGCTTGCGTTGAGTTCTTCTTCTGCTTCTTCTTCGATCAGGGATAGGTTCTAGGTCAGCAGCCTAGGCTAGCAGGGTGGATGTCGTTTGAGTTTCTGTTTGTGATTCATCCGTAGTCGGATGATGCTCTTATGTATTGTGATATTGTATTCGTGTGGCATTGTATGCCCTTTGTATGTATCCCCATCTATTATGTAATGTTGATGTAATGATATCCACCTTGCAAAAGCATTTCAATATGCGGGTCTATCCTTGGTGGGACCTTCGAGTTCCTTTTGGATAGGGTCGCATATTGGGCGTGACAAGTTGGTATCAGAGCCTCGACCGACCTTAGGAGCCCCCTTGATTGATCGTGTAGTCTGGCCGATGTTGAATCTAGAATAAACTGTTTTGAAGTCTAGTTATATCGGAGAGTAGGAATTCTTTTTACTCCTCAGCCCCTTCGTCGCACTGGTAAGGAATCTTGACATAGGTGTTTTGAATTACTTCTCTTCCCCTTCAAATTTTTCTTTAGGTTCACGCAGTTGGTTTTCCAATCGTTGGTTCTCAGTTCTTTTTATCCGGTGCATTTCTCGTCAAGTTGACTCGAGCCTCTTCATCTTTGCCAAGTTCAATCCTCAGTTGTTTTCTTTTCCCACCCACCCACCCTTCTTCTTCTCGGAACCGGAGTCCATAATCGAGTATCCATCCTACTCATGCGAAGCCTTTGCTTTATTTCCTCAATGATTTCAACCGGTGCTGTCTCTTCAAGATATTCGTCGGTTCTCCCTTCCAAGTTGCCTTTGTTTTCCCGCCCTCCCATCCTTTTTCTTCCCGGAGCCTGAGTCTCTTTCGACCATCTATCTCATTCGTGCGGAACCTCTTCAATCTTCCCTCAATCATTTCAACCGGTAAATTCTCGTCTTGTTCGTCATTCTTCATCCCTTTCTTTTTCCGGTGGATTCAATTCAAGTTTTTCGGTTGATCATATTCTTTCCCTTGGATCTAGTGTTTTCCCTGCTCGTTCGTCTCTCGCCAGTTTATCCTTCTAGAGTGTTCTAGACATCTCAGGAGATTCGTCTGTGTTTCAACTAATTCGTGGTTGTCACCTCATTTTAATATTTCAATTGTTCCGGTGTATCATCTATCTGTTCAACATCCCTTTTCAACGGTGTTTTCTATTAGTGGGCCCTAACCCATAGGTCTTTTCCCAGGATCTTACCTGACTGTTCTAATTTCCCGGAGCTATTCTCAAATCCTTTTTGAAGTTTGACGTAAGTATGAATTTCATCAGTCAGATGCCATCTCCAAGTTCGCTTTCAAATTCTTTTCATCTTTGATTCAACCCTTCCTCTTTTTCATTCTCCCGGAGTATCTCAGCAATTTTGGTGGTGTTTCCCGTCGTCATTTGAAGATCGGAGAAGAGTTTTCATATCATCATCTCGAATTATTCCATTTGTCAGATATTCTTTTCTCACCTGTCCGGAGTATTTCAGGACTTGATTTCTGTTTTGTTTCACCGAAGGCCATCATTCCAGTTATCGTTCTATATATATCCCGGCGTATATGTCAAGTGTTCGTTAATCAGCTCATTATCTCTTCGTTCTTGTGCATCTAAATCCCCTCAAGCATATTTGTTCTTCTAATTCTTCCTGGTGATTCATTCTCTTTCATCAATCATTTTCTAATTCTTATGGTGGTTCCTTCAGACTCTTTTTCCTTGTTTATCATTAAAATTCATTCGTTCTTTCCAATCCTACCGGTGGTTCATGAAGACTTTCTCAAGTTTGTGCTATATCTCTTCTCAATCCTTTTCAAGAAGAATAAGTAATATGCGAAATCCATATTGTCATCAATTTTAATTTGATGAAGGATAAGTATACAATAAATCGTATTCTTATTTCATCCAAGTGAGTAATCCTTTCCTTCGGAGTTTGTTCTTGATGAATAAATTCTAGTTCCAAGTGTTTTCATCTTTTCTTTTCCGGAGTTCAAATTTCCTCAGCCATTTCGTCGAAACCTCCATCTAAATCATCGCAAGGCTCATCTTATTGTTTCATCCTTCATTTTATCTCGTCATCCTTTTGTTACCGGAGTTCTCCATGGTGGTTCTTCATGATTTAATTCATTGCTCAAGTGTTCATCAAGATTCTTGTGGGCGGAGTTCAAGTATCATTTCTTCTCGCGTCTTGAAGCGCAAATAATTCTTCATTTTCTTCTGAAGTGGAGTTTTGCATTTCTTCGTTCTTCTCAGATATTCAAATTCATTCAATCCTTCCTTCTAAGTTCTTTTCATTCAATTCTTTCAATTCTTTCTGGAGGTTTTATATCATGTCTTCATCAAGTATCATTCCATCCCCTCAAGTTCATGTTCTATTCTTTCCAAGTTCAGCCAGAGGGCTGCCTAAATCCTTTCAGTCTTATTCGTTTCTTATCTCGTTCTAACCGGAGTGCTTTCATAGTCTATCTGATTCATGAGCATTTGATTCTCGTCATTCTCGTCGTTCCTCTCTTCTTCTCGAGTGCTCTCGATTCTTTGTTTCTTCTCTTGAGTTCTTGCTTCACCTCATCCTTTTCCCTTCCGTCTCGGGACGAGATCTCTTGTTAGTGGAGGAGTGTTGTAACGCCCCGGATTCGATGCGCCAGGTGTCTCCCAGTTATTCGCCGTTGTTGCCATGTTATTTGCTTGCATGTTACACATTATCATGTCATCATATGCATTGCATTGCATATGTGTTCGTCTCTTGCATCCGAGCATTTTCCCCGTTGTCCGTTTTGCAATCCGGCACTCCTATGTGATTCGGCGTCCCCTTCTTGCCTCTCTTGGTGAGCGGGTGTTAAACATTCTCGGAATGCCCGAGGTTTGCCAAGCGGCCTTGGTATAGCACCGGTAGACCGCCTGCCAAGTTTCGTGCCATTTGGAGGTCGTTTGATACTCCAACGGTTAACCGCGTAGCCCGAAACCCCCCTTTCTCTTTGCAGCCCAACACCCCTCCAAAGTGGCCCAAAACCCATCTAAGTCTCTTCCATGCTCTCGGTGTTCGATCACGATCATGTGGGCAAAAACCGCTCCTCATTTGGACTCTCCTAGCTCCCTCTACCTATATATTAGTCCACCTCCCCCGAATTCGCGGATGAAATCCTACCCTAACCCTAGTCCTCTTCCTCCCGTCGCCACCGGACGCGTCCGCCCGCGCCGGACACGTCCACCCCGGCCGCCGCAGCCACTCCCGACTCGCCACGTGTCCTCCGCCGCCATCTCGCCCGCGCCCCGCCACCGCGGCCCACCAGCCCACGGCCCGCCCGCCCTGGGC
>NC_041393.1:665307355-665359597 GCF_002162155.2 Triticum dicoccoides
CTGTGCCCGGTCCCGCCGCCGGCCATCTCTGGCTGGACCTCGGCCATCGCCGCGCCGCCCTCAAGCCCCGCCGCCCTTCGCCACCACCTCGCCGGCCTCGTCGCCGGAGCTCGCCCGTGTCGCCCGGCCTCGTCCCCGACCTCTCCGGCGCATCTCCGGCCACCTCCATGTTCAACTCCGGCGAGGTCCGGGAGGATGGATGAGATCCACCCATCCCCGGAACCAAACGGCCCCATCCCTGCCCTGGATCTCCTCGTCCCGCACGCCTCTGTCCCGGGTTGACTTTTTCCCCGAGGTGATTTTCTGCTAAGTCCCCGAATCTGTGACATTATCATGCCATGGTCAACGCATCATATCTCTGCATCCATAGCTCCATTTCGTGCGTGTAATATGTCAAATTGTTCGTCTCAACGAGTACTTCATTTCGTTCTATTGCACCATGTTCATTTGAGTTCATCTTGATGCCTGAATCATCGTTGCAAGAGTGCTTCATAATGTTAGTTCCTGTTTCTTAACAAAACATGCTCATTTGTTATTTTTGCCATGTTTGATGTGTGAATCCTATGAGGTTGATGTCTACATGTGTTTTGAACTATGCCATGTGTTATTTACAGAGGTGCTTACCATGTATTTTTGTGCTCAATGTGGTGACTATCACAAGCATGTAAACTAGGCTTCGTAATGTTGCTGATTTTAGTCCATGTTCTGCTGTTATTTTGATGCCATGTAAACATGATGCTACAGAGAGATCCATGCATATTTTGAGATACTTCAGTAAGGATGTTTTGAACATATGGTTTTTATATAGCCATTCATGCCCCTGTTTGTAATTATGGTGTAGTCTAGCATTTTATTTTTGTGCTCTACTTTTGCTACAAAATGTTTCCTGGAAGATTGTTTACGTGTTATTCAATTTTGCCAAGCTTGTTGTAGTTGATCCTTGCATTCTATGAACTTGTTCTTGCTTTGGTTTGTTTCATAAACATGTCTTCTTGCTGATGCTATGCTTATCTTGTCATGCAATGCTTTGTGGTGAGTGAATCGAGCTTCCTAAGTAGGGTACTTGTTGTTGCTGTTTTGGTAGGCTGAATCTGTTATTTCGTGATGCTATGTAAACCTGCTCCTACTGGTCATTCTATGCATAATCTTGAGATGTTCACTAAGGGTGTTTTGTTCTACATGTCATGCTCTATCTATCCATGCCCCTGGTTGCATTTATAGCATGCTGTAGATTATTGTTATCTTGCTCCAAAGTTGCTATATAATCTTGCTGTCAGCCTGTTAACATTATGTTCAGTTGTTGCCATGTGTTTTGCTAGTGATCCAGGCACCCTATGAACTTGCTCTTGCCATGCTTAGCTTCATAATCATGTCTTCTTACTGTTGGTTGCCTTGCCATGCCATGTATTGCTCTGTGGTGAGAGGTAGAAGCTCACCAACATGCCTTCTTATCGTTGTTCCTGCCATGTATGAATCTGTATTATAACTTGCTATGTTTACATGGGTGCCATCATTTCTTCTGATCCTTTTTGGCTTATGGTTAGTAAGGGACTTTTGTTCTATGCTTTTAGTAGATTCATGCCTTGCCTTTGTTTGCCATGATAAGTTCCTATAGCATGTTGTTTGATAGCTCTAAACATTGCAACCTGATGTTATTTTATGCAAAGTCTGAACTGTTACTATTTGCAATCTTGTCATGTGTGTTTGAGCATGTTCTAGTGATTTCTGGAGATAGCTCAGTGTTCATGTTTTGTAATACTTTACCTGTACATCATGTCCATGTCTTTTGTTTTCATGTTGAGATGCTGTAGCTTATTGTTTTGATGCTTGCAATATGCCTAGTTGCTGTTTTGGACAAATTGTTGCTATAACTTGTTTCATGTGTGTGTGTTGAACCGTTGCTCCATTTTGAGTGTGCTCTATATGAAACTTGCTTAGAATTGAATGTAGTTTCATATTATCATGTTGCATCCTTGTTTTGAGGTGTTTGCTTGATGTTTGTATGCATTTTGCATCAATGCCATGTTTAACTTGTTTTGCTCATATCTTCTAGGCCGTAGCTCCGAACTAAATGAACTTTATATGTAACTTGACTAGAATCTCGTGTAGATCATCTTGGTTCATCTTAACTTGCTGTTTAACAACTTGGACATAATGTTTATTCAGATCTGGACCAATTTCGAAATATGCATGTGAGGACTTATCGGAATTATTATATGTTGTTCCCGGCCTCATTTAAACTTGCCTTGATGTGTTGTTCTTGTTTGCATCGTCTCTTGCCAGGAGTAGCTTCATGTAGCCTTGACATGCATCATGCTTTGTTGTGCATCATTCCTTGTTCATGTGTGGTGTGTTTACTATGTTGTGTGCTTCTTCTCGATAGTTCCCGGTTCGTTGCGATCGTGAGGATTCGTTCGTCTACGCTTGGTTCGTCTTCGTGGCTTCATCTTCTTCATGGACTCATCCTTCTTCCTTGCGGGATTTCAGGCAAGATGACCGCTACCCTGGATCTCACTACTATCATTGCTATGCTAGTTGCTTCGTTCTATCGCTTTGCTGCGTTACCTATCACCTGTTTATCAAGCCTCCCGTATTGCCATGAACCTCTAACCTTTGACACCTTTCCTATCCACACCGTTGCTTGGCTATGTTACCGCTTTTCTCAGCCCTCTTATAGCGTTGCTAGTTGCAGGTGAAGTTGAAGATTGCTCCGTGGTGGACAGGATTTTGGTTGGGATATCACAATATCTCTTATATTATTAATGCATCTATATACTTGGTAAAGGGTGGAAGACTCGGCCTTATGCCTGGTGTTTTGTTCCACTCTTGCTGCCCTAGTTTCCGTCATATCGGTGTTATGTTCCCAGATTTTGCGTTCCTTACGCGGTTGGGTGATTTACGGGACCCCCTTGACAGTTCGCTTTGAATAAAACTCCTCCAGCAAGGCCCAACATTGGTTTTACCATTTGCCTCACCACCACCTATACTTTTCCCTTGGGAGTCGCTCTCTCGAGGGTCATCTTTATTTTACCCCCCCGGGGGCCAGTGCTTGTCTAAGTGTTGGTCCAAACCGAGCGATGTCCGGCGCCCCCTGGGCAACCAGGGTCTATGCCAACCCGACATCTGGCTCATCCGGTGTGCCCTGAGAACGAGATATGTGCAGCTCCTATCGGGATTTGTCGGCATAGCGGGAGGCTTTGCTGGTCTTGTTTTACCATTGTCGAAATGTCTTGTAAACCGGTATTCCGAGTCTGATCGGGTCTTCCTGGGAGAAGGTATATCCTTCGTTGATCGCGAGAGCTTATCATGGGCTAAGTTGGGACACCCCTGCAGGGTATAATCTTTCGAAAGCCGTGCCTGCGGTTATAGGCAGATGGGAATTTGTTAATGTCCAGTTGTAGATAACTTGACACCAGTTCCGAATTAAAATCCATCAACCGCGTGTGTAACCGTGATGGTCTCTTTTCGGCGAATTCCGGGAAGTGAACACGGTTTTTGGGTTATGTTTGACGTAAGTAGGAGTTCAGGATCACTTCTTGATCATTGCTAGTTGATGACCGTTCCGCTTGCTCTCTTCTCGCTCTTATTTGTGTATGTTAGCCACCAGATATGCTTAGTCGTTGCAGCAACCTCACCACTTTACCCCTTCCTTTCCCTTTAAGCTTTGCTAGTCTTTATACCCATGGTAATGGGATTGCTGAGTCCTCGTGGCTCACGGATTACTACAACAACAGTTGGAGGTACAGGTTATGCGATGATCATGACGCGAGAGTGATGCTTGCTTGCATTGAGTTCTTCTTCTGCTTCTTCTTCGATCAGGGATAGGTTCTAGGTCGGCAGCCTGGGCTAGCAGGGTGGATGTCATTTGAGTTTCTGTTTGTGATTCATCCGTAGTCGGACGATGCTCTTATGTATTGTGATATTGTATTCGTGTGGCATTATATGCCCTTTGTATGTATCCCCATCTATTATGTAATGTTGATGTAATGATATCCACCTTGCAAAAGCATTTCAATATGCGGGTCTATCCTTGGTGGGACCTTCGAGTTCCTTTTGGATAGGGTCGCATATTGGGCGTGACAACAGCCTACCACAGGCTCTTCAGTACCGGTTCGTGGCAAGAACCGGTACTAAAGGTTCTCCATGAACCAGTACTAATGAGCTCCGCCCCCTAGCCATTGGTACCAGCACTAATGATCACATTAGTGCCGGTTCTGTTACAAACCGAGACTAATGTGCTTCACATTAGGCCCTTTTTTTACTAGTGGTTGTATGTGATACAACCAGAAGGTTTTGTCAATCCTAAAAGATGCTAACAAGTATGCAAAGCTTCAGCAATCCTGCTAAGGGCCAGAGTAAGCATCTCGGAGTTGGAATATACGCTTTGATGAGATGATCAAAGATTTTGGGTTTATACAAAGTTTATGAGAAACTTGTATTTCCAAATAAGTGAGTAGGAGCACTGTAGAATTTCCGATGAGTATATGTTAACATATTGTTGATGGAAATGATGTAGAATTTCTGGAAAGCTTATGGGGTTGTTTGAAAATTGTTTTTCAATGGAAAACCTGGATTAAGCTACTTGAACATTGAGCATCAATATCTATAAGGATAGACAAAAAATGCTTAATAATACTTTCAAATGAATACATACCGTGACAAGATTTTGAGGGAGTTCAAAATAGATCAGTGAAGAAGGAGCTCTTGGCTGTGTTATAAGGTGTGAGTATTGAGTAAAACTCGAGATCTGACCACAACATAAGAGAGAGAAAGGACGAATGTATGTTGTACAGTATGATGTGCTGTGTACGGCAACTGACGTGTGCCTTGCTATGAGTTAGTCATGGGCTACAAGAGAGATCCAGGGATGGATCACTGGACACCGGTCAAAGTTATCCCTATTAACTAGTGGACAAAGTAATTTTTTCGATTATGGAGGTGGTAAAAGAGTTCATCGTAAAGGGTTACGTTGATGCAACCTTTGACACTAATCCAGATAACTCTGAGTAGTAAACCGGATTCGTATAGTAGAGAAGTTATTTGGAATAGTACCAAATGGCGCGTGGTAGCTGCATCTACAAGATGACATAGAGATTTGTAAAGCACATACGGATCTGAAAGGTTCAGACCCGTTAACTAATAACCTCTCTCGTAAGCATAACATGATCAAACCCTAGAACTCATTGAGTGTTAATCACATGGTGATGTGAACTAGATTATTGACTCTAGTAAACTCCTGGGTGTTAATAACATGGCGATGTGAACTAGAATATTGAATCTAGTGCAAGTGGGGGACTATTGGAAATATGCCCTAGAGGCAATAATAAAATTATTGTTATTATATTTCCCTATTAATGATAATTGTCTATTGTTCATGCTATAATTGTATTAACCGGAAACCGTAATACATGTGTGAATACATAGACCACAACATGTCCCTAGTAAGCCTCTAGTTGACTAGCTCATTGATCAATAGAGGGTTGTGGTTTCCTGACCATGGACATTGGATGTCGTTGATAACGGGATCACATCATTAGGAGAATGATGTGATGGACAAGACCCAATCCTAAGCATAGCACAAGATCATGTAGTTAGTTTGCTAAGAGCTTTTCTAATGTCAAGTATCATTTCCTTAGACCTTGAGATTGTGAAACTCCCGGATACTGTAGGAATTCTTTGGGTGTACCAAACGTCACAACGTAACTGGGTGGCTATAAAGGAGCACTACAGGTATCGCCGAAAGTGTCTGTTGGGTTGGCACGAATCGAGACTGGGATTTGTCACTCCGTATAACAAAGAGGTATCTTTGGGCCCACTCGGTAATGCATCATCATAATGAGCTCAATGTGACTAAGGAGTTAGTCACGGGATCATGCATTAAGGAACGAGTAAAGAGACTTGACGGTAACGAGATTGAACGAGGTATGGGGATACCGACAATCGAATCTCGGGCAAGTAACATATCGGTGGACAAAGGAAATTGTATATAGGATTGATTGAATCCCCGACATAGTTGTTCATCCGATGGGATCATCGTGGAACATGTGGAAGCCAACATGGGTATCTAGTTCCCACTGTTGGTTATTGCCCGGAGAGATGTCTTGGTCATGTCTGCAAAGTTCCGGAACCCGTAGGGTCTACACACTTAAGGTTCGGTGACGCTAAAGTTGTTATGGGAAATTGTATCTGGTTGCCGAAGGTTTTTCGGAGTACTGGATGAGATCCCAGACATCACGAGGAGTTCCCGAATAGTCTGGAGGTGAAGGTTTATATATGGGCAGTCCAGTTTTAGTCGCCGGAATGGTTTTGGGGGTTATCGGTATTGTACGGGGACCACTGAAAGGTGTCCGGGGGTCCACCATGTGGGGCCACCTTCCTAGGGGGACTTAATGGGCTGAATGTGGGAAGGAACCAGCCCCTGGTGGGCTGGTGCGCCCCCCAAGTGCCCAAGGCGCCTAGGTTTTGGAAACCCTAGGGGAGGGGGGTGCTGAGGGAGTCCTGGATTAAGGGCTCCTCGGACAGCCGGACTATATGCGTATGTCAGACTATTGGGCTATGAAGATATAAGATAGAAGACTTCACCCCATGTGTGGGTTGGACTGTCCTTTACGTGGAAGGCTAGCTTGGTGATTCAGATATTTAGATTCCCGTCTCTGTAACCGACTCTATGTAACCCTAGCCCCCTCCAGTGTCTATATAAACCCAAGGGTTTAGTCCGTAGGACAAGAATAATCATATTCATAGGCTAGCTTCTAGGGTTAGCCTCTATGATCTCGTGGTAGATCAACTCTTGTAATACTCATATCATCAAGATCAATCAAGCAGGAAGTAGGGTATTACCTCCATAGAGAGGGCCCGAACCTGGGTAAACATCGTGTCCCCCGCCTCCTGTTACCATTAGCCTTAGACGCACAGTTTGCGAACCCCTACCCGAGATCCGCCGGTTTTGACACAGACATTGGTGGTTTCATTGAGAGTTCCACTGTGTCGTCACCATAAGGCTTGATGGATCCTTCAATCATCTACAACGGCACGGTCCAAGGTGAGATTTTCCTGCCCGGATAGATCTTCGTATTCGGCGGCTTCGCACTGCGGGCCAACTCGCTTGGCCATCTGGAGCAGATTGACAGCTACGCACCTGGCCATCAGGTCAGGTTTGGAAGCTTGAACTACACCGCCAACATCCGTGGAGACTTGATCTTCGACGGATTCGAGCTGACAGATGCACCCTATAGCCATGATGAGTATGTCCTAGATCTGCCATCAGATGGTTCCCAGGAGATAGCACCTGTAGCTGCCCTAGCCTTAGATCCAGTGCAGATCGTGCCATCCGAGGACAGGAGGATAGACCCCGCCAAGGAAGCCGCATACTCAAAGGTGCTAGAGCCGAACACAAATTCAGCCTCCAACGAGGTCTGTGTCATCGGACCCACGGACTCGTCTCCGGCCATAGGTTCCGAACCGCGTGTATCCGCGCCCATAGAACCTGACTAGGCACCGATCTTGGAGTTCAGATCCACGGACATCTTCCAACGCTCGCCCTTGGGCGACGTGCTAAACTCATTAAAATCTCTCTCCTTGTCAGAAGATTCTTCGCCGAACTATGCCCGGCTTGAGTGGGAAGTGGACAACGAAGAAATTCGTTACCCACCCACCACCCACTTAATGGCCACTGTCGACAACCTAACCGACATGCTTGATTTCGACTCCGAAGACATCGACGGTATGGACGACGATGCCGGAGAAGAACAGGAACCACCGCCCACAGGGCGCTGGACAGCCACCTCCTCATACGACATATACATGGTAGATACACCCAAAGGAGACAATGGCGATGACAAAAAGGATCCAGTTGAGGATAAACCTCCTGAGAAGTAGCGGAAGCACTGACGTCAGCGGCGCCGCTCTAGACCTCGCCATTGGTAAAAACAACGATACCGGCATAAAAGACAATAGCACTCCGGACGATGCCGAAGACGAAGAGGACCCCGCCCAGCCAAGCTTCGAACAGACAAGACGAGAGGACGGGCGAGCCAGCCCTGATGAACATGCCATTAACGAAGACTCCGAAGATAGCAATCACATGCCCCTCTACGAGGATGAGGTGAGCCTCAACGACGAAGAATTTACCATGCCTGAGGACCCCGTGGAGCAGGAGCGCTTCAAACGCAAAGAGCCTGAAGAAAAAACAGCAACAACTTCAAGCTGATCAAGATCTGCTCATTAATAGATGGACTGAGGTCCTGGCAGTCGAGGAATACGGACCCGAACGCCCAAATAAAAGTTACCCGAGGTGCAATTTGTTACCTCAATTCAAGGACAAGGCACCAGAGCCCACACTACCAGCACATGATGCGGCTGACCGACCACCGCGTGGCCGAGATAAAGCGGCGTATAAGTCTGAACACCAGCCCACACCCCGTCACTGAACAAATAGAAATACAAAGGCTCGAGGATACACACATGACCTGCGATATGACTTGGAAAACAAACCAGGACAACCCAGATCGATCTACGGATCGCGGGAACGCGCCCCAATGCGCGACGATGACCGTCACACCAGATGTACTAAATACAAACCTGTCCGAGACGAATACAGCAGACCAGCTCCATCCAAACTGTAGCGAAGTTGCCCGGCATAGAGGTGCCGCACACCCCCAATGCTTCACTGATGAAGTAATGGAACATGAACTCCCAGAAGGGTTCAAACCCATGAACATCGAACCGTATGATGGGACAACAGATCCCGTCGTATTGATCGAGGACTTCCTTCTCCACATTCATATGGCCTGCGGCGATGATCTCCATGCCATCAAGCATCTCCTTCTAAAACTCAAGGGACCAGCTCGGCACTGGTTGAACAGTCTGCCCGAAAACTCTATTGGCAGTTGGGAGAACCTGGAATACGCATTCCTTAGTTACTTCCAGGGTACTTATGTCCGACCTCCGGATGCTGATGACTTAAGTCATATAACACAACAGCCCGGAGAGTCAGCCAGGAAATTCCGGAGTCGCTTCTTAACTAAAAAGAACCAAATCGTCGACTGTCCGGATGCCAAAGCCCTAGCGGCCTTTAACCATAACATCCGTGACGAGTGGCTCGCCCGACACCTCGGCCAAGAGAAGCCGAAGTCCATGGCAGCCCTTACGACACTCATGACCCGCTTTTGTGCGGGTGAGGATAGCTGGCTAGCTCGTAGCAACAGCACATCAAGTAAACTCGGCACTTCAGACGCCAGAAATAGCAATGGCAAGCCCCGACGCAATAGACACAAGCATCGAAATAATGGCGATGATGCTGAAGACATGGCCGTCAATGCCGGATTCAGCGGCTCCAAGTCCGGTCAGTGGAAAAAGCCATTTAAGAGAAACAATCTGGGCCCGTCCAGTCTGGACCTCATACTCGATCATCCATGTCAAATCCACGGCACCCCCGATAAACTAGCAAATCATACCAACAAAGAATGATGGGTCTTTCAACAGGCCAGCAAGATTAATGCCAAACACAAGGAAAAGGGGTCGCACAGTGATGACGACGAGGAGCCGCGGCCACCCAACACAGCGGGACAGAAGAAATTTCCCCCCAAGTCAAAACGGTGAACAAGATATATGCCACCCATATCCCCAAAAGGGAGCGGCAGCACGCACTAAGGGACATCTACGCGATGGAGCCAGTCACTCCAAAGTTCAATCCACGGTCCTCCTATCCGATCACCTTGGATCGCAGGGACCATCCGACCAGTATTTGTCATGTCGGTTCAGCCGCACTGGTCCTTGACCCCATTACCGATTTGCTGGTTTATCAGGATACAGTGCGCAAAATGGGTATCGATCCCTCAAGGATCAAGCCCACCAAAACCACCTTTAAAGGTGTCATACTAGGTGTAGAGGCATGTTGTACAAGCTCAATCACACTGGAAGTGGTCTTCTGATCCACGGATAATTTCCAAAGCAAAGAGTTAATCTTCGACATCGTCATGTTCCGCAGTGGTTATCATGCACTGCTTGGATGAACCACATTCACTCGATTCAATGCGGTGCCGCACTATGCTTACCTCAAACTCAAGATGCTTGGACCTCACGGTGTTATAACCGTCAATGGGAATACGGAGCGTTCCATCTGTACTCAGGAGCACACCGCGGCCCTTGCAGCAGAAGTACAGAGCAGCCTTCTTAGGCAGACCCTCAATTCGGCAATAAAGCCCCCGGACACCGTCAAGCGAGTCCGAACTACTTTGTAGGAGGACCGTCCGGCTCGTCCAGAGCTCATATAGCAATTTGACCTCCGTCCTAGTACCAATCAAGCGGTGAAATTCGTGTCGCGCGTACATAATTACGCACTTAAAATACCATGGGCATAGACTAAGGCACAGTTAGACTGCGGTCCACACCACGACTCGACCGCCCTGGATCCGCACACCTTCACTTTTTCTCTTCCTTTCAGGTTTTTCTCTTCTTGAGACTTTTCTGATAACCTAATCATCGGACCCATCGCGGAAGGATACACCAAGAAAGGCGAGGGGCTTTGACGTATAAGGGAATCCCCAGGTGGTCTCTGCTAACGATTGTTATTCCCATTTTACATACCCGCACACAGCCCGCTCTGGGTAATGGCATGTCAAATAGCCTTATTTGCTTATCGCACTACTTGTACACATACGCCTTGACGTATTAATCAACTTACAATGGAAAATAATTTGCAGCGTCCGCTCTTTACTTAATTTTTCCTTGTCTTTGTATTTATTGCATTCGTACATTCTGGTACGCTTTAATTCGCCAGGGGCTTCAGTGTACCCCATAACACGGTAAGAAAGTCCGAACACTGTATAGTATAGTTCGGCACTCTGAACTTATAGCATTATATGCATCGGCTCTGAATCATGTCTTAGGTCAATAGTTGGGTTGCCCGACTCATGTGCTTGCTACCCTACGTTCCGCTATATCAGCTAGGGTAGTAAAGGGAGAACTACTGCGATTGTGTCCCGATTCTTCCAGACGAGCACCTTAGTAGAGAAAGCCGAAAACTGACTGTCATGATGCGGTGAGAGCTGGTCGCTATTCGAGAGGTTTCAAATCCTTAAAGATTTTTTCCGCTTTATGCGAGGAATTGGTTTTTGTCCGATCAGGCGTGTATAGCGCCCCAAGTTCGGCCTTCTGAATACTAGGGGTTGCACCAAAATTTAAAATTATCGAACTCCTATGGCTAAGTGAGGGTGATAAGGTTGTATAGTCCGATTGCCTTCTTCATTATGCTAAACACCTCCTTAAAGGACCAAATACTTGGATAAAGAGTGTTTAGATTTATCCCTAACACCCACGTACTAGTTACGTGGTTGCAAAAGCCGACAACTGGCCAACTCTCAGATTGCATAAACGACCGCACAGGAGGTAAAATTTTAAATAAACAAGCAATATATTGCATAACGAATTTGTTATATATTATAGGATAGGATAAAATGAATGTATTCATTCAAAGATTACATCCTTCGCACATTGCTCCGCCACATGGCGGGATCCCTCCAGGATACTGTCATAGTATAGTTCGGGTCGGTGGTGCCCCTTGCCCTTAGGCGGCCCCTCGGTCATTAGCGTCGTGGTGTCCATCTTCTCCCAATGCATCTTTGCATGGGAAAAGGCCATCCGCACACCTTCAATGCAAACCGACCGCTTTATGACTTCAAGTCGCGGGCAGGCACTCACAAGCCACTTCACGAGTCCGAAGTAGCTACTAGGCATGGGCTTGGCAGGCCATAACCGGACAATGAGGTCCTTCATGGCCAGTTCGGCCGCCTTGTGCTGCTTGACCAGCTGTTTCAGCTGGTCGCTCAAGAGCATTGGATGTTCCGGTCCAAGGTATTGGGACCAGAACAACTTCTCCAAGAGCTCCCTTCTTCAACTCGGTAGAAGTTTGTGGCATCTGATATGCTGCATGGCAGATCCGCAAACGCTCCTGGAAAACTCCAAATTCGGGTAAGTAAAAAGAATGTCTCCTCCACATGCTTGCGTTGCATAAGAAAAGCCTTACCTGCCGCAATATTTTTGGCCGCCTGGACTTCCTGGAAGGTCCTCTGGGCTTCGGCTCTGGCATCTGGCGTGCTCTGGAGGGCCTTGGCAAGCTCGGACTCTTCAGTCTTAGATTCATGCTCCAAGGATTCATACTTCTTGACGGCATCGTGGAGCTCTTGCTGGACCTCGCTGACCCGGGCCTCCTGCTTCTCGCACACGGCACGTTCCTTGGCTGCTTTGTCTTCGGCCTCGGCTAACGCATTCTTAAGGGTCGCCACCTCGGTCGTGGCCCCTAACAAAGTTCATGATGCTTTAATAAGAACGAACCATTTATACTTTATAAATATACATGCAGGGTACTACATACCTTGTTTTCTTCCAGCTATCTCTTCACGAGGCCGAGTTCTCCCTCGGCCCGCTCCAAGTTCTGCTTTAGTCCAGAGACCTCCGCAGTATGAGCGGCAGCAGCCAACAGCGACGCCTGCTTATTCACATAGACATCTTATGTTAGGCTCCAGCAAATATTATTAGATCCTCTATTTGGTTTTTCTTTCTGAACGCCAGACAGAGCATCAGGGGCTACTGTCTATACTGTGATATTCTTTCACAATTTTATTACTTACCTCAAAGCCTGTTAGAAGGCTAGTGCAGGCTTCGGTCAGTCCTCTCTTGGTGGACTGGATCTTCTCGATCACCTTACTCATAAGAGTACGGTGTTCTTCAACAATGGAAGTGCTTCGAAGCGCTTCCAGCAATCTGTCTGGTGCCTCTGGATGGACAGAGGTCACTGGTGGAGCAACTTGGGTCTCCGGAGCCGTATTCGGCTGGGGGCCAAACTAGATAGGGCCCCCATCCTCGGTGCCCATGGGGGTCTTACCCTCATATGTTTGGAAATCAGGGTTTCATCCTCCAACATCAACGGAACGATCTCCCCTTGGCCCGGTATCCTTCAAGACAACACCTCGGTTTTGTCCGCGGCCTTGGGAGAGGAGGCCATCGGAAGGGACACGCTGTTCATCACCGACGGGTCCAGTGATCCCTCCGAAGAGGAGGATAGCTCGATGTTGGACTTGGTCGGACTGCAGCTGCATTTTTAGCACATTAAAAAACAATAGAGTGAAAAGGCCAGAAATACTACTATGTCCGGATACTTACAACTTGGCCAGGGGCTTGACCCTAGGATCCCACTCCTCGCTGCTATTGGCGGCTGCGGCGGAGTAATCCGGAAGGGAGGTTTTCCCCTTCTTGGACGCCTTGGCCTCCCCATGCGTGGAGGCCTGCCTCTTCTTTCTCCCCCGGTAGGGGGGGGGGGCGGATTTCCTCCTCCTCCTTGTTGCTTTCGGTGGAGGACTGCATCTCGGTGTCTTCGGACATCATGTCTGAAGCACCCTTGCGTCGGAGATCATCCCTGGTCACCGTGGCCATCTTCTTGGCTTTCTTCTTCGGCACCTCATAGGGCGCCGGGAACAGCATCCTCGTCAGGAGAGGTGTTTCCGGATCTTCTGGTAGCGGAGCCGGATAGTTAATCGGCTCCGCTATCGTTACCCAGGCCTGAAAGATTGGCATGGAGTTTAAGGTTCCTCCCGTAGATATGCCAGTTAAAGATATATCTTGCAAACATGAAAACTTACCGGATTAGCCCGGCCTTTTGCGTTGAGCCCGCGATTTTCGGTCGTGGGTGGTGGTACCTCGCTGGCCTTAAAGAGCACCTTCCAGACATCTTCGTGCATCATGCCAAAGGGCTCTAGTAGCATCTGGTGCTCGCCCGGATCGAACTCCCACAAATTACAAGCCCGGTTCTGGCATGGAAGAATTTGGTAGAAGAGGATAACTTGGATCACGTTGAAAAGCTTGATTTCCTTGCTTATCATTTTCTGGATACATGTCTGGAGCCCAGTCAGTTCTTCCGTTGAGCCCTAGGCCAAGCCCTTCTCTTACTAGGAGGTGAGCCGCATGGGGACGCCGGATCGGAATTCTGGGGTTGCCGCCCAGTTGGTGCCGTGCGGCTCGGTGATATAGAACCACCCTGATTGCCACCCCTTCACGATCTCCACAAAGGAGCCTTTGGGCCAGGTAACATTGGGCATCTTGCCCAGCATGGCGCCTCCGCACTCCGCTTGTTGGCCGCTCACTACCTTTGGCTTCACGTTGAAGGTCTTCAGCCATAGGCCGAAGTGAGGTGTGATGTGGAGAAAGGCCTCGCACACGACAATAAATGCCGAGATGTTGAGGATGGAGTTGGGGGCTAAATCATGGAAGTCTAGCCCGTAGTAAAACATCAGTTTGTGGACGAACGGGTGGAGGGGGAATCCCAGCCCGCGGACGAAGTGGGAGAGAAGTACTACCCTTTCCCGGGGCTCTGGGGTGGGGACGATCTACCCCTTGTCCGGAAGCCAATGAGCTATGTCTTTTGCCAAGTATCCGGCCTCCCGGAGCTTCTTGATGTCCTCCTTAACGGAGGAGGCCATCCACTTGCCTCCCGCTCCGAACATGTTTGGGATGTTTTTGCAGAGAAGGCTAAAGATTGGGCATTGGAGCTCAAGAATGGATGATCAGAGGAAGGAGAGGGCGTGAGTGAAAGAGGGAAATCCTTATCCCTTTATAAAGGCGGCAGAAATCATGCATCGCCCCACATGCCCTAAAACTCGCTTATTCCCCAAGCGTCGTGCTAATGGCACGCTTGGGTTACCCATGCCCGTATTGATGAGCATCCTGTAATAAGGGGACATGATCTCTGCTTCGACAAGACGTGCCAATAAAACCGCCTCGCGAAGTGTGTAGTAGCAGGTTGGGAAAACGGTTCGAATAATGACTGGGCCGCGGCGTGATGTCACGCTATGAAGAAGCTGTCAGCAGATTAGACTCGTGGAATATTATACTCTCTATGGTGTATGTGGAATTTGTTTTGCAGAGCCGGACACGATTCTTGTGTTCAAGATCTACTTTGCAGTATTCGGAGAAGGAACCCGCCTTGCAATGCCGAAGACAATTTGCTCGCTGGACTCAATCGTCATTGAAGCCTGGTTCAGGGCTACCGAGGGAGTCCTGGATTAAGGGGTCCTCGGATAGCTGTACTATATGCGTATGTCGGACTGTTGGGCTATGAAGATACAAGATAGAAGATTGTGTCCCGTGTCCGGGTGGGACTCTCCTTTGCGTGGAAAGCAAGCTTGGTGATTCGGATGTGTAGATTCCCTTCTTTGTAACCGACTCTGTGTAACCCTAGCCCCCTCCAGTGTCTATATAAACCGGAGGGTTTAGTCCGTAGGACAAGAACAATCATAATCATAGGCTAGCTTCTAGGGTTAGCCTCTACGATCTCGTGGTAGAAAGAAGTAGGGTATTACCTCCATAGAGAGGGCCCGAACCTGGGTAAACATCGTGTCCCCCGCCTCCTGTTACAATTATCCTTAGACGCATAATTCGGGACCCCCTACCCGAGATCCGCCGGTTTTGACACCAACGGGTGCCTCCACCTTGCTTGGGGGGCAAGTTTCCCCCTCCTGGCCGCCACCCCTCCCATGTGGATGGACCTAGGGGGGCGTCCCCCTCTCCCCTTCCCTCGATAAATAGTGGGGGTTGGGAGGGCTGCAGCACCCTTCCCCTGGCGCAGCCCCTCCCTCCTCCAACACCTCCTCGTCCTCTGTAGTGCTTGGCGAAGCCCTGCAGGAGAACCACAACCTCCACCACTACGCCATCATGCTACCAGAGCTCTCCCTCAACTTCTCCTCTCCCCTTGCTGGATCAAGAAGGAGGAGACGTCCCCGGGCTGTATGTGTGTTGAACACGGAGGCGCCATCTGTTCGGCGCTAGATCGGATCTTCCGCGATTTGAATTGCCGTGAGTACGACTCCATCAACCACGTTCTTGTAACGCTTCCGCTTAGCGATCTTCAAGGGTATGAATATGCACTCCCTCTCTCTCTCGTTGCAAGCATATCCTAGATTGATCTTGGTGACTCGTAGGAAAATTTTGGATTATTACTACGTTCCCCAACATGGAATAGGATACCTGTCCGGCACTCCAAAGAATGCATCCGAAGAGTGGCCCTCCGAGTGGTTCTACATCGAATACGTTGTTCTCTCGGGCCCAATCCAGCAAGGTCTTACCGAATTTTCCATTGCTCATTTAAAGAAGCACTCTAGTTGGCGTCCCCGAAGCTATGTAGAAGAAGATATCGCCGAGATTAAAAGTCTAGTGAGCAAGATCAGAATACTTGCCCACTCTGGACTGTCTATAGTCGAGGTAATGGCGATTCTAATAATGTGATGTGTCCAGCCACTTCAATTCATAAGGCTTCCCATGTGGCATTACAACGGGGAGGACGACGCATCACGCTGCAGGCGCAAGGGTCTGGCCAACCTTGCTGCTTTTGCCGCCATGTTAGCTGACCTTTATAAAGGGGAGAAGGAAGACTTCACTTGTGTTAAATGCCGAGAAGGTTTCTCTATGTATAACCCTATTGATTGGGTAAGTGTTCAATCATAGGTCTCACTCAATCTTTTTCTTTAATTAAACTTAGTCGAATTTACTCCGACTACCTTTAATAGGAATGGAGAAAAGTCGTCGCTGGGATCTCCAGCCCCGCTCCACAGTCGGAGAACCCTAATCGAGACCTAGATCCTGGATTTGAAGAGGATCCAGATATAATTACAGAATTAAAGGAGGGAGCCTTTTATCAGACAAGCTACGACAGCACGGAAGTGGCCATTATAGCCGATTACCCCGGCCTTCTTCCCTCCTCCCATGCAAGTGCCCAGGAGACACCCCCTCAACGAGAGTTTTTCCCTTGCGACTCACCAGCCACACTGTATCATGCTCCCAAGGGGTGTCGCTCGTCCCATCGCACTGCGGCAAAGGCGTCTTCTAAGAAGACGACGCCCGCACAAGGCGACTCTTTGAAAATAAAAGCAAACGATGATAATACCAGGCTCTCTCCTTCATCAAAGAGGTATGAGTCTTAACACGCACTCATGGGATAGATCGGCCAGTGATGTTTCCTGCTGTGCCATATCAGAAGAGGAGCGTATGCTGAACTGTATGCGGAGACCTAGCCGGACGTGCACAGGCTAATCCGGACCCGGACCCTACTACAAGGTCTGGGGCAAATACAGAGGCCATGCCGGATTGTCGTCTCCCCGAGGATTCAGATACTGTATTCGTCACCAACTCCGAAGTGGAAAGTGTGATGAATCATCGGCGGCGGAGAGCGGCCATGTGCAACCCAAATTTTACCGAAGAGGCATTCAACGCTCTCAGCTCAGCGGATGCTTACATCCGAGCTACTCGTGATGGACTTGCAGGAGCCACTCACCCGCTTTCAAAGGATATGCGGGTAAGAACTTTTTTGAGCAGATTGAATAATCATATGCCAGTAGCCCCCAAGTCTTGAAGCAGTTGGCCCAACTGATTTAAGAGTCATTACATCCTCAGGTACTCACGAAGAAAAATAACATATTATCCAAGGATCTAGAAGAATGCCGAACTAAGCTAACTGTTGCCACCGTCGAGCTAGAAAATTTACAGAAATTCCAGAAGGTACCTGAAGGTGAGCACAACAGTAGCCCGGAAATAAGATTCCGTACCTACAGTGTTGTTTCTTAAATATGCATCATTTTGTTGGTAGGGTCGACAGATCAGCTGGAGGAGAGGCTAAGAGCTGCTCAAGCGGACAAACAACATGCCGAAGGGCAAGAAGCCGCTGGTCAACATGTATTAACACGAACCATTAATGAGAAGAACAAACTACAGGATGCAAACATCAAGCAAGCCGAAGAGCTGAAGGATGTGAGAGCCCAACTATCGGATGCCTTGAAGGAGAACAGAAAGTTGAAAGGCAGCATATTTAGTATGCTCTTTAACCTGACTTTTACACGGTCTCCTCATTGAAAATTTGACAAGTTTGTTTCTGTAGGTGTGCTAACCGGACGTCGCAAGGGAGAAGTGCATGGATTTCAAGGCGATCTGCTACAAGAGCTATTCAAAGTGTACGAGCGAGCTCAGAAAGCACTGAGGAACATGGCTAAGGCTTTATAGCCATCCGATCCACCTCTAGGAAGTATGGAGGAGCTTGTGAATTTATTTAAGGGATAATTAGATTTATGCCCCTAGTTGTGTCCCACTCGTCTGTTTTACCCCTAATTCCCAAAAGTCACCGGATGTGCACTGTCCAACACTTTTTTTCATGAATGCAAATGACACTGACATATATGTGATGTTTTTCTGAACATTTTGGTATCTTATTTGCATTTTTCTGATTTAGTATGAATTAGTTATGAAGTTTTCAAACTGACGGTCAAACGGTCAAAGGCATAAGAGGAGCAAAGTGGCTTGGACAGAACAGGCGACTTTTGGGAATTAGGGGTAAAACAGACGAGTGAGACACAACTAGGGGCATAAATCTAATTATCCCTTTATTTAAAGGAGCTCGTCACCGTTTTGGGCTATGGAAGATATCAGCATGTCGATAAGGCGCACGAGAGGCCTGGGCCATGGTGAAAACACGGTACACCAGACTTGGTCTGAATCATATGGCCCGGGTTGGACCTCGGGGCCTAGATGGGCAAGAAATTCCTGTTAGCTTAGTGTACGGCCAAGTAAAGATAGCCACCAAGTATTCTCAACAAGATTGTAAACTAGATGACCTATTATATGGTCTAGAGGAGGAAGGAGTTTTTGAGGCCAAGTAGCAATGTACTTTTATCGGCAAACTTATCGCCAGCCGAATTGTAAAACAATTGTCATGGCAGACTTTCTACTTCGACCTCCGAAACCCAAGGTTTGGAGTGCTTCCGAATACCATACTGTGGTAAATACCAAAGTATGTTCGGAAACTAGGCAGTCCGGTCATAATTGCTTGAACAGACAAGTTGTATTTGGGGAGTTATGTTATATTACATTTGATAGTAAGAAACATCTTCCAAAGAGAATAGTTTCGTTAAGGGTTCCTTTCCCTGGGCTGGCATGCGCTTTTTGGTGTATGCCGAAGATGTGATGCTAAAAATCACAGTACTTGTTATATTTTGGTGGCTTATATTGCAGCAAGGGCAGTTTGTCTTATTTCCGCCGACCAATCATTCCCTTAAGAATGCTAGCTTTCGGCTTCACCCGTCTGAGGTACATGTCTGAATGACCCGGCTGTAACAATCGCAGAGGTGCTCCCTTTATGCCCTAGACGAACAAGCGGTAACGTAGGTCATAAGCACAGGAGCCACGCGACCCATCTTGGCAAAAACATAAGTCATAAAGGTGCATATAATGGCGAACAAAAGACATATATGAGTAGACAACACATATATACGGTGAGCTTAATGCTCAACTAATAATGATAATAAGCTTCTGTGAAAAGAGGCCCCTAGGTAGTGTGGCGTATGTACACTTAAGGATGTATGCCCCTCAAGTGTGCGGTTTATCCGAACACGAGCAAAAGTCGTAAAAAATGAGAAAAATAAAAAACTGAAAGGGGGAAAAGAAGGAACAAGAAAAGGTAAGAGTGCGGACTTAGGCGTAGAATCTTCGAAGCCGGGCAGCGTTCCATGGGTTTGGTTCCAAGCGATTATCCGAAGCATTGCAAAGGCGATAGGCACCTCCAATGAGAACTTCATCTATAATGAAGGGACCCTCCCATTTGTGCTTGAGCTTGTCCTTATTCTTCTCTGGTAGGCGTAGAACGAGTTCACCGACATTGTAAGTCTTTGTTCGTACCTCCCTTCTTTGATATCGCCGAGCCTGTTGTTGGTAGAATGCGGAATGGGCCTTCACGACATCGCACTCCTCCTCTTGGCCGTCCAGATCGTCCTGCCAATCAAGCTCGGCTTCTCTCTCTTCGTACATGCGCACTCTAGGTGAGTCATGAATAATGTCGTAGGGCAAGACTGGCTCCGTGCCGTACACCCTGAAGAAAGGTGTATATTCGGTCGTGCGGTTTGGCGTGGTCTGTAGCCCCCAGAGTATGAAATCGAGTTCTTCAACCCAGTACTTGTCTGATTCCTGCAAACACCCCCTAATCTGGGTTTGATGCCACTCATTATTAGGCCATTAGCCCACTCGACCTGACCATTCGTCTGAGGGTGATATATGGAGGCGTAATCAAGCTTGATGCCCAAATTAGTGCACCAAGTTTTCACCTCATTGGCCGTAAAGTTAGAGTTTTTATTAGTAATAATAATATGTGGGACACCGTAACGGTGTACGACACTGGATATGAAGTCTATAACCAGTCCGGCTTCGGCCGTTTTGACTGGTTTGGCTTCTATCCACTTAGTGATCTTGTCGACCATAACCGGTAAATATTTATTCTTATGGCTTCCCCTTTAAGGGGTCCGACCATGTCTAACCCCCAGACCGCAAAAGGCCAAGTAATGGGGATTGTTCGCAGGGTAGTGGGCGGCATATGGCTTTGATTGGCGAAAAGCTAGCATCCAATGCAGCATTGTGCAAGGTCCTGTGCGTCTGCTCGGGCCGTGCGCCAAAAAGAAACTCGTATGGAAGGCCTTACTTACAAGGGCCCGAGCTGCGGCGTGATGGCCACCAAGATCGGCGTGTATTTCGGCCAAGAGCCCGGTAGTACTTTTCTTGTACAGTTCCCCTTCATGAACTTTGTAGGATTTCGAGCGTCGAACAATACGACGGGCCTCATTGTGATCCTCAGGGAGTTCAATCCTAGTAAGGTAGGCGAGGAAAGGTTCTGTCCATGGGGCAATTACAGCCATGATTTCATGAGATGATGGTGTTATTTCGGTGCTTGAACCCCTGATGATATCGGAACGGTGTTTGGAATCTATGGGTATGATCGGCTTCGGACCAGTGTTGCTCCTCTCGTCCTGCCACACCACGGATGGCTTGAAGAGACTCTCCACGAAGGTGTTAGGTGGGACAGGGTCACATTTAGCACCCATGCGAGCGAGAGTATCCACAGTTTGATTACTCTCTCGAGCCACGTGATGAAATTCGAGCCCCTCAAACCGAGCAGATATCTTGAGTACGGCATAGCGGTAAGCTGCCATCTTTGGATATTTTGCGTCGAATTCTCCGTTTATTTGGGATATTGCAAGGTTTCAATCTCGGCGCACCTCTAGGCGTTGTATGCCCATGGAGACGGCCATCCGGAGTCCATGCAATAGTGCTTCATACTCAACTGCGTTGTTGGAGTTTGTATACAGTATTTGGAGCACATAACGGATTGTGTCTCCTGCGGGGAATGTCAAGACGGCACCAGCCCCCAGTCCGGCTAGCATTTTAGAGCCATCGAAGTGCATCAGCCAGTTGGAATATGTGTCATACTCTCTAGGGAGTTCGGCCTCTGTCCATTCGCCGACGAAGTCAGCCAACACCTGAGATTTAATGGTTCGGCGTGGCTTGTAATTTATTTCAAATGGTAAGAGCTCAATGGCCCATTTGGCAATCCTACCGGTGGCCTCCCGGTTGTTTATAATATCATTGAGTGGTACTTCGGAAGCCATCGTGATCGAGCACTCTTGAAAGCAGTGCTACAGCTTGCGGGATGCCATGAAGACCGCATATGCTATCTTTTGATAATGCAGGTATCAGGATTTGCATGGTGTGAGGACCGTCGATACATAGTATACTGGTTTTTGGAGTGGGAATTTATATCCCTCTTCCTCTTGTTCGACGACGAGCACCTCACTCACCACTTGGTGACTTGCAGATATGTAGAGCAACATCGGTTCGTCGATGTTTGGTGCAGCCAAGATTGGCTTGCTTGCTAGCAAAGCTTTTATTTCCTCCAGTCCGGTAGTGGCAGCGTCCATCCACACGAAGTGATCGGTGCGTCAGAGAAGTCGGTACACTGGAAATGCCTTTTCTCCTAGTCTGGAGATAAAACGGCTCAAAGCCGCCACGCACCCGGCTAGTTTTTGGGCCTGCTTGAGGTCTGTTGGTGTTGCCAACTGTGTCAGGGCTCGAATTTTGGCTGGGTTTGCTTCGATTCCTCTATTAGAGACAATGAACCCAAGAATTTTTCCGGCAGGAACGCCGAAAACGCACTTTTCTGGATTAAGCCGTATATCATATGATCGGAGATTGTCGAATGTAAGGTGTAAATCATCCCCAGTGATTCAACATGCTTGATTTTGATGACTACGTGCTACCTCTTGAGCATGCGTTGGTTTTTCCCTTGAAGAGAATTGATCTTTCGTAACAAGATTCAACAAAGCAGCATTGATTTCACAAGTTTCAACATCATTAAGAGGAGCAATCGGAGTGCTAAGGAAATCATTATTATTGGTATTGGAAAAGTCACACAATTTGGTATTATCTTGCGCCATCGTGACAAGCAATCCAACACACAAGCACACAAGAAGGCAAGCGAAAGAGAGAGAGAGGAGAACGGAAAAGAGAGGGCGAATAAAACGCAAGGGTGAAGTGGGGGAGAGGAAAACGAGAGGAAAATGGCAAATAATGTAATGCGAGGGAGATGAGTTTGTGATGGGTACTTGGTATGTGTTGACTTGAGCGAAGACCTCTCCGGCAACGGCGCCATAAATCCTTCTTGCTACCTATTGAGCACGCGTTGGTTTTTCCCTTGAAGAGGAAAGGGTGATGCAGCAAAGTAGTGTAAGTATTTCCCTCAGTTTTGAGAACCAAGGTATCAATCCAGTAGGAGGCTCCTCAAAAGTCCCACGCACCTACACCAACAAACAAGAACCTCGCAACCAACGCGATAAAGGGGTTGTCAATGCCTTCACGAAAACTTGCAAAAGTGAGATCTGATAGAGATAATATGATAAGATAAATATTTTTTGTATTTTTATGATATAGATTGGAAAGCAAAAGATGCAAATAAAAGTAGATGGGAAACTTATATGATAAAAGATAGACCCGAGGCCATAGGCTTCACTACTAGCTTCTCTCAAGATAGCATAATTATTACGGTGGGTGAACAAATTACTGTCGAGCAATTGATAGGAAAGTGCAAAGTTATGAGAATATCTAGGCATGATCATGTATATAGGCATCACGTCCGCAACAAGTAGACCGACTCCTGCCTGCATCTACTACTATTACTCCACACATCGACCGACTCTTGCATGCATCTAGAGTATTAAGTTCATAAGAACAGAATAACGCATTAAGCAAGATGACATGATGTAGAGGGATAAACTCATGCAATACGATATAAACCCCATCTTTTTATCCTTGATGGAAATAATACGTGCCTTGCTGCCCCTACTGTCACTGGGAAAGGACACCGCAAGATTGAACCCAAAGCTAAGCACTTCTCCCATGGCAAGAAAGATCAATCTAGTAGGCCAAACCAAACTGATCATTCGAAGAGACTTGCAAAGATAACCAATCATACATAAAAGAATTCAGAGGAGATTCAAATATTTCTCATAGATAAACTTGATCATAAACCCACAATTCATTGGATCTCGACAAACACACCGCAAAAAGAGTTACATCGAATAGATCCCCAAGAAGAGAAGGAGAACTTCGTATTGAGAATAAAAGAGAGAGAAGAAGCCATCTAGCTAATAACTATGGACCCGAAGGTCTGTGGTAAACTACTCACAAATCATCGGAGAGGCCTTGGTGGTGATGGAGAGGACCTCCATGGTCGATTCCCCCTCCGGTGAAGCACCGGGCTCCAAGATGGGATCTCGTGGATACAGAAGGTTGCGGTGGTGGAAATAGTTTTTCGTGGTGCTCCTGGATGTTTTCGGGGTACAAAGATATATATAGGCGAAGGAACTCGGTTAGGGGAGCCATGAGGGGCCCACGAGGCAGGGGGTGTGCCCACCCTTACTGGGCACGCCAGCCACCCTCGTGGCCGCCTCGGCTGCTTCTTGGCGTCCACTCCAAGTCTCCTAGATTGCGTTTGTTCCAAAAATATCACTCCCGAAGGTTTCGTTCCGTTTGGACTCCGTTTGATATTCCTTTCCTTCAATATACTGAAATAGGCAAAAAAACAGCAATTCGGGTTGGGCCTCCGGTTAGTAGGTTAGTCCCAAAAATGATATAAAAGTGTAAAGTAAAGCCCATAAACATCCAAATCAGGTAATATCTTAGCATGGAACAATCAAAAATCATAGATACGTTGGAGACGTATAAAGCATCCCCAAGCTTAATTCATGCTCGTCCTCGAGTAGGTAAATGATAAAAACTGAATTTTTGATGTGGAATGCTACCTAGCATATTTCTCAATGTATTTCTCTTTATTGTGGCATGAATGTTTAGATCAAATGATTCAAAATAAAAGTTCATACTGACAAAAGGATAATAATACTTCAAGCATACTAACTAAGCAATCATGTCTTCTCAAAATAACATGGCAAAGGAAAGTTCGTCCCTACAAAATCATATAGTTTGGTCATGTTTCATTTTCGTTACATAAGAATGCTCTCATCATGCACAACCCCGATGACGAGCCAAGAAATTGTTTCATACTTTAGTAATCTCAAACTTTTTTCAACCTTCACGCAATACATGAGCGTGAGCCATGGATATAGCACTATGGGTGGAATAGAATATAATGATAGGGGTTATGTGGAGAAGACAAAAAAGGAGAAAGTCTTACATCGACGAGGCTAATCAACGGGCTAGGGAGATGCCCATCAATTGATGTCAATGCGAGGAGTAGGGATTTCCATGCAACGGATGCACTAGAGCTATAAATGTATGAAAGCTCAACAAAAGAAACTAAGTGGGTGTGCATCCAACTTGCTTGCTCATGAAGACCTAGGGCATTTTGAGGAAGCCCATCGTTGGAATATACAAGCCAAGTTCTATAATGAAAAATTCCCACTTAGTAAATGAAAATGACAACATAGAAGACTTTCTATCATAAAACCATGGTGCTACTTTGAGCACAAGTGTGGAAAAAGATAGTAGTATTGTCCCCTTTTTTGGGCCTTTCTTTTTTTTATTTGGCCTTTTTTTATTAGGGACAATGCTCTAAAAATGATGATCATCACACTTCTATTTAATTACAACTCATGAACTACAACTCGATACTAGAACAAAGTATGACTCTATATGAATGCCTCCGGCGGTGTACCGGGATATGTGATGACTCAAGAGTGACATGTATAAAAATTATGCATGGTGGCTTTGCCACAAATACGATGTCAACTACATGATCATGCAAAAAGCAATATGACAATGATGAAGCATGTCATAATAAACGGAACGGTGGAAAGTTACATGGCAATATATCTCGGAATGGCTATGGAAATGCCATAATAGGTAGGTATGGTGGCTGTTTTGAGGAAGATATAAAGAGGTTTATGTGTGATAGAGCGTATCGTATGACGGGGTTTGGATGCACCGATGAAGTTTGCACCAACTCTCAATGTGAGAAAGGGCAATGCATGGTACCATAGAGGCTAGCAATGATGGTAAGGTAAGAGTGCGTATAATCCATGGACTCAACATTAGTCATAAAGAACTCACATACTTATTTCAAAAATCTACATGTCATCAAAAACCAAGCACTATTCGCATGCTCCTAGGGGGATAGATTGGTAGGAAAAGACCATCGCTCATCCCCGACTTCCACTCATAAGGTTGACAATCAAAGAACACCTCATGCTTCAAATTTGTCACAGAACGGTTACCATACGTGCATGCTACAGGACTTGCAAACCTCAACACAAGTATTTCTTAAATTCACGGTTACATCAACTAGCATGACTCTAATATTACCACCTTCATATCTTAAAACAATTATTAAGCATCAAGTTGATCATAGTATTCAATTCACTTTCTATGATAGTTTTTATTATACCCAACTTGGATGCCCACCATTCTAGGACCAATTTTATAACCATAGCAAATACCATGCTATTCTAAAATACTCTCAAAATAATATAAGTGAAGCATGAGAGATCAATAATTTCTACAAAATAAAACCACCACCGTGCTCTAAAAAGATATAAGTGAAGCACTAGAGCAAAACTGCATAGCTCAAAAGATATAAGTGAAGCACATAGAGTATTCTAATAAATTCCGAATCATGTGAGTCTCTCCACAAAAGTGTGTACAACAAGGATGATTGTGGTAAACTAAAAAGCAAAGACTCATATCATACAAGACTCTCCAAGCAAAACACATATCATGTCGTAACTAAAAATATAGCTCCAAGTGAAGTTATCGATAAACGTAGACGAAAGAGGGGATGCCTTCCGGGCCATCCCCAAGCTTAGTCTTTTGGTTGTCCTTGAATATCTTGGAATTCCATGGGCATCCCCAAGCTTAGGATTTTTCCACACCTTATTCCATAGTCCATCAAATCTTTACCCAAAACTTGAAAACTTCACAACACAAAACTCAACAGGAAATCTCATAAGCTCCGTCAGTGCAAGAAAGAAAAACCACCACATAATGTACTGTAATGAACAAATTCTTTATTTATATTCGTGTTAAACCTACTGTATTCCAACTTATCTATGTTTCATACCCCCCGATACTAGCCATAGATGCATCAAAATAAGCAAACAACACACGGAAAACAGAATCTGTCACAAACAGAACAGTCTGTAGCAATCTCTAACTCTTGAATACTTATGGAACCTTAAAAATCCTACCAAAATAGTAAGTCCTAGATAATTTCCCTATTGATCTATACCAAAAAGAATCAACGCAAAATCGCGTTTCTGTGATTTATTGAATTTTTTCTTGTGCACACAAAGTTTCTGTTTTTCAGCAGAATCAAATTAACTTTCACCCAAAGTTATCCTATAGGTTCTACTTGGCACAAACACTAATTAAAACATAAAAACACATCTAACCACATACTAAATAAATTATTTATTACTAAACAGGAACAAAAATCAAGGAACAAAAATAAAATTGGGTTGCCTCCCAACAAGCGCTATCGTTTAACGCCCCTATCTAGGCATAAAAAGCGAGAGTAGATCTAAGTATTGCCATCTTTGGCATTTAATTCATAAGTGGCTCGCATAATAGATTCATATGGTAATTTAAATTTCTTTCTAGGGAAGTGTTCCATGCCTTTCCTTAACGGAAATTGGAATCTAATATTTCCCTCCTTCATATCAATAATTGCACCAATCGTTCTAAGGAAAGGCCTACCAAGAATAATATGACACCAAATATTTCAATCAATATCAAGAACGATAAAATCAACGGGCACATAATTCCTATTTTCAACAATAAGAACATCATTAATACTTCCCATAGGATTCTTAATGGTGGAATCCGCAAGGTGCAAGTTTAAAGAGCAATCATCAAATTCATGGAAACCTTGCACATCACATAAAGTTTTCGGAATCATGGAGACACTAGCACCCAAATCACACAAAGAATAGCATTCATGATATTTAATTTTAACTTCTATAGTAGATTCCCACTCATCATAAACTTTTCTAGGTATCGAAACTTCCAAATAAAGTTTTTCCTCATAAGATTGCATCAAGGCATCAACGATATGTTTAGTAAAAGCTTTATTTTGGATATAAGCATGAGGAGAATTCAACATGGATTACAACAAGGAAATAAAATTTATTAAAGAGCAATTATCATAATTAAATTCCTTGAAATCCAAAGTGGTGGGTTCGTTACTATGCAAAGTTTTAATTTCTGCAATCCCACTTTTACCAATTTTAGCATCAAGATCAAAATACTCCACATCATCGGAACGCCTTTTAAATAAAGTTGATTTACTTCCAGTCCCATCATTATCAAGATTAATATTGCAAAATATAGATTTAATAGGGGACACATAAAAAACTTTTAGATCTTCATCATTATTTTCATGAAAACTAGAAGAACACGCTCTAACAAAGCAATCTTTCTTAGCACGCAACCTAGCAGTTCTTTCTTTGCACTCATCAATGGAAATTCTCATAGCTTTGAGAGACTCATTGATATCATGCTTAGGAGGAATAGATCTAAGTTTCAAAGAATCAACATCAAGAGAAAGTCTATCAATGTTCCTAGCCAATTCATCAACTTTAAGCAATTTGTCTTCAAGCAAAGCATTGAAATTCTTTTGAGAATTCATAAATTCTTGAACACTATTCTCAAAATCAGAGGGCATATTATTAAAATTTCCATAGGAGTTGTTGTAGGAATTTCCATAATTATTAGAGGAATTACTAGGGAACGGCCTAGGATTAAAGTTTCCTCTATACGCGTTGTTACCAAAATTATTCCTACCAAAAAAATTGACATCCATAGATTCGTTATTATTCTCAATCAAAGTAGACAAAGGCATATCATTAGGATCAATAGTGGCACTTTTAGTAGCAAACAATTTCATAAGTTCATCCATTTCCACTCAAAACATTAATTTCTTCTATAGCATGAACCTTTTTATTAGTTGATCTTTCGGTGTGCCATTGAGAATAATTAACCATAATATTATCTAGGAGTTTAGTACCTTCTCATAAAGTGATTTCCATGAAAATGCCTCCCGCGGCCGAATCTAAAAGATTTCTAGAAGAAAAATTCAATCTGGCATAAAATTTTTGTATGATCATCCATAAATTTAAACCATGAGTAGGGCAATTGCGAATCATCAATTTCATTCTTTCCCAAGATTGGGAAACATGCTCATGATCAACTTGTCTAAAATTCATAATATTGTTTCTAAGAGAGATGATCTTAGCGGGAGGAAAATATTTAGAGATAAAAGCATCTTTGCACTTATTCCAATAATCAATACTATTTTTAGGCAAAGGCAAAAAACCAAGTTTTAGCATGATCTCTAAGTGAAAACGAAAATAACTTCAATTTAACAATATCATTATCCTTATCTTACTTCTTTTGCATATCACACAAATAAACAAAGTTGTTTAGATGAGTAGCGGCATCTTCACTAGGAAGGCCGGAGAATTGATCTTTCGTAACAAGATTCAACAAAGCAGCATTGATTTCACAAGTTTCAACATCATTAAGAGGAGCAATCGGAGTGCTAAGGAAATCATTATTATTGGTATCGGAAAAGTCACACAATTTGGTATTATCTTGCGCCATCGTGACAAGCAATTCAACACACAAGAACACAAGAAGGCAAGCGAAAGAGAGAGAGGAGAACGGAAAAGAGAGGGCGAATAAAACGCAAGGGTGAAGTGGGGGAGAGGAAAATGAGAGGCAAATGGAAAATAATGTAAGGCGAGGGAGATGAGTTTGTGATGGGTACTTGGTATGTGTTGACTTGAGCGAAGACCTCTCCGGCAACGGCGCCAGAAATCCTTCTTGCTACCTATTGAGCATGCGTTGGTTTTTTCCTTGAAGAGGAAAGGGTGATGCAGCAAAGTAGTGTAAGTATTTCCCACAGTTTTGAGAACCAAGGTATCAATCCAGTAGGAGGCTCCTCAAAAGTCCCACGCACCTACACCAACAAACAAGAACCTCGCAACCAACGCGATAAAGGGGTTGTCAATCCCTTCACGAAAACTTGCAAAAGTGAGATCTGATAGATATAATATGATAAGATAAATATTTTTTGTATTTTTATGATATAGATTGGAAAGCAAAAGATGCAAATAAAAGTAGATGGTAAACCTATATGATAAAAGATAGACCCGAGGCCATAGGCTTCACTACTGGCTTCTCTCAAGATTGCATAATTATTACGGTGGGTGAACAAATTACTGTCGAGCAATTGATAGGAAAGTGCATAGTTATGAGAATATCTAGGCATGATCATGTATATAGGCATCACGTCCGCAACAAGTAGACCAACTCCTGCCTGCATCTACTACTATTACTCCACACATCGACCGACTCATGCATGCATCTAGAGTATTAAGTTCATAAGAACAGAATAACGCATTAAGCAAGATGACATGATGTAGAGGGATAAACTCATGCAATATGATATAAACCCCATCTTTTTATCCTCGATGGAAAGAATACGTGCCTTGGTGCCCCTACTGTCACTGGGAAAGGACACCGCAAGATTGAACCCAAAGCTAAGCACTTCTCCCATGCCAAGAAAGATCAATCTAGTAGGCCAAACCAAACTGATAATTCGAAGAGACTTGCAAAGATAACCAATCATACATAAAAGAATTCAGAGGAGATTAAAATATTTCTCATAGATAAACTTGATCATAAACCCACAATTCATCGGATCTCGACAAACACACCGCAGAAAGAGTTACATCGAATAGATCCCCAAGAAGAGGAAGGAGAACTTTGTATTGAGAATCAAAGATAGAGAAGAAGCCATCTAGCTAATAATTATGGACCCGAAGGTCTGTGGTAAACTACTCACAACTCATCGAAGAGGCCTTGATGGTGATGGAGAGGCCCTCCAAGGTCGATTCCCCCTCCGGCGGAGCACCGACGAAGGCTCCAAGATGGGATCTCGCGGATACAGAAGGTTGCGGTGGTGGAAATAGTTTTTCGTGGTGCTCCTGGATGTTCTCGGGCTACGAAGATATATATAGGCGACAGAAGTCGGTCAGGGGAGCACGAGGGGCCCATGAGGCAAGGGGGCACGCCCACCCTTACTGGGCGCGCCGGCCACCCTCGTGGCCGCCTCGGCTGCTTCTTGACGTCCACTCCAAGTCTCCTGGATTGTGTTTGTTCCAAAAAGATCGCTCCCGAAAGTTTCATTCCGCTTGGACTCCGTTTGATATTCCTTTCCTTCGATATACTGAAATAGGCAAAAAAATAGCAATTTGGGCTGGGCCTCCGGTTAGTAGGTTAGTCCCAAAAATGATATAAAAGTGTAAAGTAAAGCCCATAAACATCCAAAACAGGTAATATAATAGCACGGAAGAATAAAAACTTATAGATACATTGGAGACGTATCACTATGTCATTTACATATGCCTCCACAGTCTTGCCGATTTGCTTCTCCAGGCATGTTTGAATCATGCGTTGGTAGGTTGGACCGGCATTCTTGAGCCCGAAAGGCATAGTGTTGAAGCAGAAGGGCCCATATGGGTTGATCAATACCGTTGCGGCCTGGTCGGATTCCATCATCTTAATTTGATGGTATCCAGAGTATGCGTCGAGAAAACACAGTGAATCGTGTACCGCGGTTGCGTCAATAATCTGGCAATATGAGGTAATGGGAAGGGGTCCTTAGGGCAGGCCTTGTTAAGGTCTTTGAAATCGACACACAGGTGCCAGGATTTATCCTTTTTCGGTACCATGACCAGGTTCGCTTTGCCAGTTCGGATGTTTGATCTCTCTGACAAACCCGGCCTTGAGTAGCTTGGCTAGCTCCTTCCCCATAGCCTGTCGTTTGGGTTCGGAAAATTGGTGCAGTGTTTGCTTGACTGGTTTATATCCCTTCAATATACTGAGACTATGTTCGGCCAGTCTGCATGGGATACCTGGCATATCCGAAGGGTGCCAGGTGAAGATGTCTCAATTCTCACGCATGAATGTGCGTAAGCGGCATCGACCACTGGATCCAGTTGTGCCCCAATGGAAGCTGTCTTTTTGGGGTCCTTTGGGTGGACTTGAAATTTGACTATTTCGTCCGCTGGTTTGAAGGAAGTGGATTTGGGTCTCTTATCGAGGATTACATCGTCCCTATCCACTGTGGAACATAGGGTGGTTAATTTTTCGGCCGCTAGGGCCTCGGGTAAGGCCTCGAGGGCTAGAGAGGCGGTTTTGTTTTCAGCGCGGAGTGCTATGTCTAGATCACTAGTGATAGTGATAACTCCATTGGTCCCAGGCATTTTGAGCTTCATATATCCCTAGTGGGGTATGGCTTGGAAGCGTGTGAATGCGTCACGCCCGAGCAGGGCGTGATACCGCTGTTAAAAGGTGCCACATGGAAGAGTAACTCTTCGGACCTATAGTTCTCCGGCGTGCCGAATACCACGCCGAGTTTGATTTTCCCCGAGCATCTTGCTTCTCTACTAGGGATAATACCTCAAAAGGTTGTTTTACTTTGCTCAATGCGACTCCTGTCTATTTGCATTTTGTGAGCGTGTCTTCGTAGATGAGGTTCAGTCCGCTGCTGTCGTCCATTGGCACTTTAGTGAGCCAAAAGCCGTCCATGATTGGCTTTAGGATCAAACCGGCTGGTGTCCGGATAGAGCGGGATCTTGGTTTGACATCGGCGTTAAAAGTGATCGCCGTATCATTCCAAGGATTTACTGCTGTAACTCAGCAGACTTCGGCAAGGTCGCGGAGCGCCCTTTTGGGCCGATTATTTAATGAGAAGGTCTTGAAGACCGTGAATACTTTGAGATCAATGTTCTCCGAAGGTTAGTTCTCTGGGGTAGTGTTGGTCAGTATATTATCGCCGCTCTTGGCCACTTGCCGAAGTATCCAACATGCTCGGTTGTGTGTTGGTTCGGTATTCGGCGTCATGTGAATTTGACAGGGCCTGTTGAGCCATTCATCGAGGACAGTTCTATGTCCCGTAAAGGGTTTGGTTTTCTTGTCCCCGGGATGATGATCAGGTGCCCCGTGAGGGTGCATCCTTTTTGCGGGTCCGGGAGATGGCCTAAAGGCATGCGGTTCCCAGTGGGCTATCCGGGTCTTCCAGGCGCTCTACATTGCGCAATACTTCTGTATGATGTGTGCCAAATCTGTAAAGTGCAATATGCGACGACGGTTGAAGGCGTTAAGGATTCCCTCGTCCATACAGTTGTTATAAATACTGAGATCACGTCATCGCAGCAATCTTTGTTGATCTTGTTTTTAACGAGGAATCTAGCTCAAAAGTGATGCACTGTTTCCTGAGCCTGTTGCCGCACGTACATTAGGTCGCATATATCCGGAGGACTAGAATTGCTTGGGGAATATTGCTTGTGGTGGGTGGGCGGCATTAAATCCATACCCTGACCCACTATGGAGTCCGGAGTTTGAAGAATTTCCGAGGCTACCAGCCCGGGCTCCGGAGTGTCCGGTGAGTTCTCAGGCTCAATGCCTGATCCTATGTTCGGAGGGCAGGACGTGTTCTCCTGAAAAGGGGTGTCCGGCTCTCAGCGTTCAGAAATCCGAACATACTTTGTTCACAGCGTAGAAGAGGAATCATTGTCAGCTTGTTCCTCCACAACCGCTACCTCATGGGTGATCGGTGGAGATTTGATTTCTCTCTGATCGGGTTTAAGCCCAATCTAATCATAGTCAGTTGCGACCCCCAGGGCAGTGATGCGATCTAGCAGTTCGTTCAAGGACGCTACAACTGCCGGATCCATCTTGTCAGAGTACTCTGGGTCGATGCGGAGACAGTTTCCGATGGCAAGCTGGGTCGTCTTCGGCTTAAAGGCCAAACGGGCACCCATGATGAAGTTGCCAAGCAGGAGGGCTTTCCCTGAAACTAGGGTTCCTCTGGTAGTGATGCTGTCGTTGATGACAAGGCGAGCCATCGACCCTTCTGTCGATGACACAGAGGAACTCTCAATGAAAGCACCAATGTCGGTGTCAAAACCGGCAGATCTCGGGTAGGGGGTCCCGATTTGTGTGTCTAGGGATCGAAGGTAACACGAGGCATAGGACACAATGTTTTACCCAGGTTCGGGCCCTCTTAATGGAGGTAATACCCTGCATCCTGCTTGATTGACTTTGATGAGTATAGGGGTTACAAGAGTTGATCTACCTCGAGATCGTAATGGCTAAACCCTAGATGTCTAGCATGTATGATTATGGTTGTCTTCCTATGGACTAACCCTCTGGTTTATATAGACACCGGAGGGGACTAGTGAGGGAGTCCTGGATTAGGGGGTGTCCGGATGGCCGGACTATGACCTTTGGCCGGACTCCCGGACTATGAAGATACAAGATTGAAGACTTCGTCCCGTGTCCGGATAGGACTTTCCTTGGCGTGGAAGGCAAGCTTGGCGATTCGATATGAAGATCTCCTCCCACTATAACCGACTCTGTGTAACCCTAGCCCTCTCCGGTGTCTATATAAACCAGAGAGTTTTAGTCAGTAGGACGAACAACAATCATACCATAGGCTAGCTTCCAGGGTTTAGCCTCTTTGATCTCGTGGTAGATCTACTCTTGTACTACCCATATCATCAATATTAATCAAGCAGGAGTAGGGTTTTACCTCCATCGAGAGGGCCCGAACCTGGGTGAAAACATCGTGTCCCTTCTCTCCTGTTACCATCCGCCTAGACGCACAGTTCGGGAACACCTACCCGAGATCCGCCGGTTTTGACACCGACATTGGTGCTTTCATTGAGAGCTCCTCTATGTCGTCACCTTTAGGCCCGATGGCTTCTTCGATCATCAACCACGGCGCGGTCCAGGTTGAGACTTTTCTCCCCGGACAGATCTTCGTATTCGGCGGCTTCGCACTACGGGCCAACTCGCTTGGCCATCTGGAGCAGATCGAAAGCTATGCTCCTGGACATCAGGTCAAATTTGGAAGCTTAAACTACACGGCCGACATCCGCGGGGACTTGATCTTTGATGGATTCGATCCACGGCTGAGCGCGCCACACTGTCACGATGGGCATGATCTAGCTCTGCCGCTGGACAGCGCCCAGAGCGCCGCTCAGGTGTCCGCTCCGACCCCTAGCTCAGAGCCGACCATGCCAGTCGGGGAAGGACGGTTGGACGCTGCCCCAGGAGCCGCAATTTCTACGGTGATCGAGCTGGATAGCGGCCTAGTCCTTTGTGAGGCCCGTGACTCCAAGATGCCGGACTCCTTTCCGGACTCCGAATCATCTGCATCCCTTCCGATCGAACCCAATTGGGCTCCGATCATGGAGTTCACCGCCGCGGACATCTTTCAGCACTCGCCCTTTGGCGATATCCTGAATTCACTAAAGTCTCTCTCTTTGTCAGGAGAGCCCTGGCCGGACTATGGTCAGCAAGGTTGGGATGTGGACGACGAAGAAATTTGAAACCCACCCACCACCCACTTCGTAGCCACTGTCGACGACCTAACCGACATGCTCGACTTCGACTCCGAAGACATCAACGGTATGGACGCCGATGAAGGAGACGACCAAGAACCAGCACCTATAGGCACTAGAAAGCCACCTCATCATATGACATATACATGGTGGACACCCCCAAAGCAGGGGATGGCGATGAAAAAACGGAGGACGACCCCTCCAAGAAGCAACCCAAGCGCCGACGTCAGCGGCGCCGCTCTAAATCCCGCCAAAGCAAAAACGGCGAGTCCGGCACTGGAGACAACAACACCCCGGATAGTGCCGAAGACAACCCCCTCCAGCAGGATTCAGCGCAGGAGGACGGAGGAGCCAGCACTCATGAGAGAGCGGCAGACAGGGAGGTCGAGGACGACAATTATATGCCTCCCTCCGAAGACGAGGCAAGCCTCGACGACGATGAATTCGTCGTGCTAGAGGATCCCGTTGAACAAGAGCGTTTCAAACGCAGGCTTATGGCCACGGCAAGCAGCCTCAAGAAAAAACAGCAGCAGCTTAGAGCTGACCAAGACTTGCTAGCCGACAGATGGACTGAAGTCCTGACGGCCGAAGAGTATAAACTCGAACGCCCCTCCAAGAGCTACCCAAAGCGCAGGCTGCTACCCCAACTAGAGGAGGAAGCAACTAAACCTACATCACCAGCGTACGATGCGCCCGATCAGCCACCCCGTGACCGCGACAGAGAGGCCTTTTGGCCCTCAACTCAAGCCGCACCCCGGCACCGCTCCAAAAATACTAGAGCACGGGGAAACGCAACAGACCTGCGAGACATATTGGAGGATAAGGCAAGGCAAACAAGATCGATCTACAGATCGCGCGGGCGCCCCATGTCAAGTGACGATAACCGTCACGCCGGATATGATAAATACGGCCAGGCCGAACACAACAGACAAAGCTCATCTGAGCTACATCACGATATAGCCCAGTACAGGGGCGCCGCACACCAACTATGCTTCACAGACGAAGTAATGTATCATCAAATCCTCGAGGGTTTTAAACCTGTAAACATTGAATCATAGGATGGCACAACAGATCCCGTGGTATGGATCGAGGATTATCTCCTTCATATCCACATGGCCCGTGGTGATGATCTACACGCCATCAAATACCTCCCGCTCAAGCTTAAAGGACCAGCTCGGCATTGGCTTAACAGCCTGCCAGCAGAGTCAATTAGTTGCTGGGAGGACCTGGAATCCGCATTCCTTGACAACTTCCAGGGCACTTATGTGCGACAACCAGACGCCGATGACCTAAGCCACGTAATCCAGTAGCCAGAGGAATCGGCCAGACAATTCTGGACACGGTTCCTAACCAAGAAAAATCAAATAGTCGACTGTCCGGACTCAGAGGCCCTTGGAGCCTTCAGGCACAACATCCGAGACGAATGGCTTGCCCGGCACCTAGGACAGGAAAAGCCGAAATCTATGGCAACCCTCACGACACTCATGACCCGCTTTTGCGCAGGAGAAGACAGTTGGCTAGCTCGTAGCAATAACATAACCAAGAGCCCTGGCAATTCGGATACCAAGGACAACAATGGCAGGTCACGTCGCAACGGCGACAATAGTGAGGATACGAAAGTTAATGCCGGATTTAGAGGCTCTAAACCCGGCCAGCGGAAGAAGCCATTCAAAAGAAACCCTCCGGGCCCATCCAGTTTAGACCGGATACTCGATCACTCGTGCCAGATACACGGCACCCCCGAACAACCAGCCAACCACACCAACAGGGATTGTTGGGTGTTCAAGAAGGCAGGCAAGTTAAGTGTTGAAACCAGAGAGAAGGGGCTGCATAGCAATGACGAGGAGGAGCCCCGGCCGCCGAACAACAGAGGACAGAAGGGCTTCCCCCCGCAAGTGCAGACGGTGAACATGATATACGCAACCCATATCCCCAAAAGGGATCAGAAGCATGCTCTCAAGGACGTCTATGCGTTGGAGCCAGTCGCCCCAAAGTTCAACCCATGGTCCTCCTGCCCGATCACTTTTGATCGAAGGGACCATCCCACTAGCATTCGTCACGGCGGATTCACCGCATTGGTCCTAGACCCAATCATTGATGGATTTCACCTCACTAGAGTCCTCATGGATGGCGGCAGCAGCCTGAACCTACTTTATCAGGATACAGTGCGAAAAATTGGTATAGATCCCTCAAGGATTAAACCCACAAAGACAACCTTTAAAGGTGTCATACCAGGTATAGAAGCCAGCTGTACAGGCTCGGTTACACTCGAAGTGGTCTTCGGATCCCTGGATAATTTCCGAAGCGAAGAGTTAATCTTCGACATAGTCCCATTCCGCAGTGGCTATCACGCCCTGCTTGGACGAACTGCATTCGCAAAATTCAATGCGGTGCCGCACTACGCATATCTCAAGATCAAGATGCCAGGCCCTCACGGAGTCATTACGGTCAATGGAAATACCGAACGCTCTCTCCAAACGGAGGAGCACATGGCGGCCCTGGCGGCGGAAGTACAAAGTAGCCTCTCAAGGCAATTCTCCAATCCGGGTGTTAAACATCCGGACAACGTCAAGCGCGCCCGAAGTAACCTACAACAAAACTAGCTGGCACGTTTCGATCAAGCATAGCAGTGCGGCCCCAACCCCAGCCCTCGCCAGATGGCGATAGCGGTACCGCACGTACATAATTACGCTTTGGAAATACCATGGGAATAAGGGGAGGGGCACAACCACGGCACGCCCAGAATGCGGCTCAACCGCACTAGGGGCTCCCTATTCTGCCGTTTCCTTATATATATATATATATATATATATATATATACTTTCAGGACCCAACTATCCGGAAGGCCTGTCCGGCAATACACTCGGCGAACACATGATGCAATAGCTAGGGAGACAACAAGCCACGTCAAATGTCCAGGTGGTCTCTATAACGAGCTAAATACCTATTTTACTTAAAATCTCACAGCTTGCCCCTGGGGGGGGGAGGGACATGTCAAATAACCCCATCTCTTGCTTATCGCACTATTTGCATCGTTCTGCTTTCATAGCAGCCCTTTTTAATAAACAATACATAGCTCTTATCTATTATTGTATTCATTTATTTTTATACAAATATGTTCAGTCATGACATTTTGCAACCGTACAATTTGGGACGGCCAATACACCAGGGGCTTAAGCACCCCATAATACGTTGTGAGAAGACCAAACACTCTCATGAGTGCGGCACCCCAAACTTATAGCACTATATGGATCGGCTCCGAATCATGTCTTGGGTCAATAGTTGGGTTTGCCCGGCTCCCATGTTTTGGTACCTTATGTTATGCAATGAGAACTACTGCGATTGTGCCCCAGTTGAGCTGGTTAACACCTCAGTAGAGAAAGCTAAAACTGACTGTCATGATAGTGCGAGAGACCGGTCGCTGTTCGCGAGGTTTTTCGAGTCCCTAAAGACTTATGCCGCTTAGAGCGACGAGCCGGATTTATCTGGCCTAGGCGTGGATAGCGCCCCGAACTCGGTCTTCCGAATACTTGGGGCTTCGCCAAAATTTAAAATTATAGAATTCTATGGCTAAGTGAGAGTGATAAAGCATTATAAGTCTGATGGCCTTGTTCGTTGTGCTGAGCGCCTCCCTAGATGGACCCAAGAATGGGAACAAGAGCGCTCAGGTTTATCCCGAACACCCCAGCACTCGTGGCATGGGGGTAGAAGCCGACGACTTGCATCTCTCAGATTTCATAAACGGCCGCACAGAAGGTAATATTTTAAATTCAAAAAGTGTTGCTTAGCGCATATGAACAAGTTTTCAGCGCACAGGACAAATACAAGCCAGTTTACTCAAAAATTACATCCATGGTACATTCCTCCGCCACAAGACAGGCACCCTTCAAGATGCCCTCATAATACATCTCGGGCCTGCGATGCTCCTTCCCCTCCGGCGGCCCATCCTTCACTAGCTTCTCAGCATCCAGCTTGCCCCAGTGCACTTTAGCACGGGCAAAAGCCCTACGGGCACCCTCGATACACACGGAATGCTTGATGACTTCAAGCCGTGGACAGGCATCCACCAGCCATCGCACCGGCCCAAAGTAGCTCAAAGGCATGACCTCACCAGGCCACAGCCGGCCTATCAGGCCCTTCATGGCCTGTTCGGCTGCCTTATGAAGCTCGACCAGCTGCTTCAGCTGGTTGCTCAAGGGCACCAGGTGTCCGGCCTCAGCATACTGGGACCAGAACACTTTCTCCATCGAGCTTCCTTCCTCGGCCCGGTAGAATGCGGCGGCATCGGATACACTGAGGGGCAGATCTGCGAATGCTCCTGGAGAGCTCCGGATTCGGGTAAGTAACAGGTAATTTACTTTCACATACTTGCTTTGCATAAAGAATGCCTTACCCGCCGCAATCTTTTTCATTGCCTCAATCTCCTGGAGGGCTTTTTGGGCTTCGGCCTTGGCAGATTTGGCGCTTTCACGTGTCGAGGCAAGCTCGGACTCTCGAGTCTTCGAGTCAAGCTCTAACCTCTCATCTTTTTCCACAAGAGCATCGAGCTCTTGCCGCACCTCCGCCGCCTGCGTCTCTTGCTTTTCTCGCTCTGAGCGCTCCATGGCCTCATTATCTTCGGCCTTGGAAAGCGCTTCCTTCAGGGTTGCCACCTGAGTTGTGTCCCCTGCAACATTCACGTTGGTCCTGTCATTATTTGCAACCAGGTGTTTCTATGTACGTTTACATACGGTATTACATACCCTCCTTGTCCTCGAGCTGCTTCTTGGCACGGCCGAGCTCGTTCTCGGACCGCTCGAGGTTCTGCTTCAATGCGTAGACCTCCGCGATCAGTGCGGCAGAGGTCAGCAGCGCAGCCTGCATTCCCATATCGACATATCTATGTTATACTCCTGCGTATATCTTTTTAGATCCTAAGTCCGGCTTTTCTTTCGAATGCCGAACTGAGCATCAGGGGCTACTGTCTATGCGGTAACATTTTTATATGTTTTGAATACAAACCTCAAAGCCTGTTAGCAGGCTGGTACAGGCTTCTGTCAGACCGCTCTTGGCGGACTGAACCTTCCGAATCACCGCACTCATAACAGTGCGGTGCTCCTCGTTGATGGAGGCGCCGTTAAGCACCTCCAGCAAATTGTCCGGTGTCTCTGGTTGGACGGAGGCCGCGGGCGTTGTAGGCATGCCTTTCTTGCGAAGGCGCCGTCTACCGTACTCTGGAACTGTTGTTGGTTCCGGAGCGGTGTCCGGCCCAGGGCCGGACTTAGATCCCTCTGGGGCTTTACCCCCTTTGGGCCTGGAGTCCGGGAGGTCGCCTTGCGGCACCTCGAGGACCACCTCCTCCTGGTTTAGTCCCTTTTGGGACTCCACCTTGGTGTCGTCCGTAGGGAGAGGGGAGGAGGCCATCGGAAGTGAAGCGCTATTCACGTCCGACGAATCCAGGGAGCCGCTCGACGAATCGCCGAGCTAAGCCTTGGGCGAACTGCATGATTGAATTTGGCATCAGAAGGTACCATACATTAGAGGAGCACGATGAGTTATTTTGGTATCCGGATACTTACGATTTTGTCAGGGGCTTGACCCTGGATGGCCATTCCTCCCCGCCGTCTTCGGCATCGGAGGCGTAGTCCGGCAGAAGGGTCCTCCCCTTCTTGGACCCTCCGGCCTCCCCAGTTGGGGCAGCCTTCCTTTTCTTTCCTCCCCCCGCTGGAGGGGAAGAGGCTTCTTCTTCTTCCTCCTCCTCGTCCTCAGAGGCGGAGGGTGCTTCGGGGTTGTCAGGCGATGAATCCGACACCACCAGGTGCCGGGAACTCTTTCGAGTCCTCGTGGCCTTCTTCTTGGCCTTCTTCTCCGGCACCATGTGAGGTGCCGGAACCAGCAGCTTCGTCAAGCGTGCGTTTGCTGGAACTTCGGGCAAAGGGGCCAGACAGTCAAACTGTCCGGACGTCCTCTTCCAGTCCTGTCAAAGGAGCAGGAGTTTAGATCCTACATGGAGTCAAACTATGAAAATCAAGTGTCCCGTGGAGGACTAAAAGCAAGCTTACTTCGGTGGCTTGGCGCTTGGCGCAGAATCCACGATCCTCGGTGATGGGAGGGGAGACCTCGGAGCTCTTGAATAGCACCTTCCAAGCGTCCTCGTGCTTTGTGTCGAAGAACAGGGACAGAGTCTGGTGCTGGGCCAGGTCGAACTCCCACAAGTTGAAGGCCCGTCGTTAACACGGAAGGATCCGGCGGAAGAGCATGACCTAAACTACGTTGACAAGCTTAACCTTCTTGTTCACCAGGTCTCGGATGGAGGTTTGGAGTCCGGTCACCTCTTCCGGACTACCCGACAACAGGCCCGTCTCTTTCCAAGATGTGAGCCATATGGGGATGCCAGATCGGAATTCGGGGGCTGCTGCCCATTCAGGGTCACGTGGCTCGGTGATATAGAACCACCCTGACCGCCACCCTTTGATGGTCTCTACGAACGCGCCCTCGAGCCATGTAACGTTGGCTATCTTGCCCACCATGGCGCCTCCGCACTCCGCTTGGCGGCCGCCCACGACCTTCGGCTTGACGCTGAAGATCTTCAGCCATAGGCCAAAGTGAGGATGGATGCGGAGGAAGGCTTCACACACAACGATAAACGCCGAGATGTTGAGGATGAAGTTCGGGGCCAGATCGTGGAAGTCCAAGCCGTAGTAGAACATGAGCCCCCGGACAAACGGGTGAAGGGGAAAGCCCAGTCCGTGGAGGAAATGGGGGAGAAATACGACCCTCTCATGGGGCCCAGGGGTGGGGATGAGTTGCCCCTCATCTGGAAGCCGGTGCGCGATGTCGTCAGACAAGTATCCGGCCTTCCTCAACTTTTTGATTTGGCCCTCCATGACGGAGGAGGCCATCCATCTACCTCCCACTCCAGACATGATTGCAGAAAGGTTGGGGTGGGAAGTGCGGACTTGGGCGCTAGAGCTCGAGTGCGCAGGGATGGATAAGCAAAGGAGGAAGAAGGCGTAAATGGAAAGGGTGGATCCTTGTCCCCTTATATGGGCGGCCGAAACTATAAGCCCCCACCAGCCTAATAAAACTCGCTTATCTCCCAAGCGCCACGGTTAATGGCGTGGTTGGGTTACCCACGCCCGTATTGATGAGAATCCCAAAATAAGGGGACACGATCTCTGCCTTGACAAGACGTGCCAAGGAAACCTCCTTGCTAAACACGCTAAGGTGGAACAGTAAGATGATTCGAATAAAGGCTTGGCCATGGTGTGATGTCACGCTGCAGAATACGTCAGCAGATTAGATTTGTGTAGATATTATTCTCTCTACGGTGGTATGTGGAACTTATTTTGCAGAGCCAGACACTATCCTTGTGTTCAACATCTTCTATGAAGTATTCGGAGGAGGAACCCGCCTTGCAATGCCGAAGACAATTTGCATGCCGGACTCGTCATCATTGAACCCTGGTTTAGGGGCTACTGAGGGAGTCCTGGATTAGGGGGTGTCCGGATGGCCGGACTATGACCTTTGGCCAGACTCCCGGACTATGAAGATACAAGATTGAAGACTTCGTCCCGTGTCCGGATAGGACTTTCCTTGGCGTGGAAGGCAAGCTTGGCGATTCGATATGAAGATCTCCTCCCATTGTAACCGACTCTGTGTAACCCTAGCCCTCTCCCGTGTCTATATAAACCAGAGAGTTTTAGTCCGTAGGACGAACAACAATCATACCATAGGCTAGCTTTTAGGGTTTAGCCTCTTTGATCTCGTGGTAGATCTACTCTTGTACTACCCATATCATCAATATTAATCAAGCAGGAGTAGGGTTTTACCTCCATCGAGAGGGCCCGAACCTGGATAAAAACATCGTGTCCCTTTCTCCTATTACTATCCGCCTAGACGCACAGTTCGGGACCCCCTACCCGAGATCTGCCGGTTTTGACACCGACAACTATGGTTGTACAAAGTAAGTTCACAGAGGAAGGAAACTACATATCCGGACACCAAGCTTGTCATCCACGCAAAGGAGAGTCCCATCCGGACACGGGAGAAGGCATTCGGTGATTTACCTTCACGGCCCATCATTCCGGCCCATGTCACATAGGCTGGCTCCCCGAGGACCCCATAATCCAGGACTCCCTCAGCTGGAGCTGACCGCTCCTTGTTGCATCATGGAAGTCCCCACGCCGGCTACAACAGTCCCCAGGCCGGGTTTGGTGCCGCAGCCCTCGGGCCGCCTGCTAAAGTCCCTGTGCCGGATCCGGCTACTCCAGGGTCAGCCGGCACGAAGATAGATTCTGATTCCAGTGAAGGTTGGATAGATGGCTTGCACAATCACTCGAGGGAGACGGTGGATAGAATGACCTGCCGAGTAGAACCAATCAGTGTTAGGGAGTCGGCTGCTTTGTTGTCGCCCCGTGGCACATGGATGCACTCGCACCCATCAAAGTACCCGCTGATCTGTTGGATGAGGAAATGGTAGCTGGCCATGTTGGAGTCCTTGGCGTCCCAGTCGCTAGAGGATTGTTGGACCATAAGGTCCGAGTCGCTGTAGCATAGGATGCAGCGGATGCCGATCTCCTTGGCCAGCCGGAGCCCATGGACGAGTGCCTCGTACTCGGCTACGTTGTTGGAGGCGGTGAAGTGGATCTTCAACATTTACTTCAGCTTGTCACCTTTGGGAGAGGTGAGGACGATGCCGGCTCCCAAACCGGTGTGCATCTTGGAGCCGTCGAAGTGCGTCTGCCAATGCATGGAATCTGGTGCTGGCGGTAGGTATTGGGTCTCGGCCTAGTCAACAAAGAAGACGGCCAGCACTTGGGACTTGATGGCGGTACGGGGCTGGTAGAGCATTGTGTGGGAAGCCAGCTTGATGGCCCACTTGGCCACCCAACCCGAGGCATCTTGGTTGCTAATGATCTCGACAAGAGGGTGGTGCATATGACCGTGATGGAGTGTCCTGGAAATACTGCTTCAGCTTCTTGGTGGCAAAGTACACGTTGTAGCACATCTTCTGGTAGTGGGGATAGTTGTGAAGGAAAAATGCCCTAGAGGCAATAATAAAGTTGTTATTTATATTTCCTTATATCATGATAAATGTTTATTATTCATGCTAGAATTGTATTAACCGGAAACTTAGTACATGTGTGAATACATGGAAAAAACAAATGGTCCCTAGTATGCCTCTACTTGACTAGCTCGTTAATCAAAGATGGTTATGTTTCCTAACCATAGACATGTGTTATCATTTGATGAATGGGATCACATCATTAGAGAATGATGTGATGGACATGACCCATCCGTTAGCTTAGCATAATGATCGTTAAGTTTAGTGCTATTGCTTTCTTCATGACTTATACATGTTCCTATGACTATGAGATTATGCAACTCCCGAATACCAGAGGAACACCTTGTGTGCTATCAAATGTCACAACATAACTGGTGATTATAAAGATGCTCTATAGGGGTCTCTGAAGCTGTTTGTTTGGTTGGCATAGATCAAGATAAGGATTTGTCACTCCGTGTATCGGAGAGGTATCTCTGGGTCCTCTCGATAATGCTCATCACTATAAGCCTTGCAAGCAATGTGACTAATGAGAGTTGCGTGAGGTAGCATTACGGAACGAGTAAAGAGACTTTCTAGTAATGAGATTGAACTAGGTATGAAGATACCGATGATCGAATCTCGGGCAAGTAACATACCGATGAAAAAGGGAACAATGTATGTTGTTATGCGGTTTGACCGATAAACATCTTCGTAGAATATGTAGGAGCCAATATGAGGATCCAAGTTCCGCTATTGGTTATTGATCAGAGATGTGTCTCGATCATGTCTACATAGTTCTCGAACCCGTAGAGTCCACACGCTTAACGTTCGTTGACGATTTGTATTATGAGTTATGTGTTTTAATGACCGAAGTTTGTTCAAAGTCCCGGATGAGATCACGAACGTGACAAGGAGTCTTGAAATGGTCGAGACAACAAATATTGATATATTGGAAGGCTATATTCGGACATCAGAATGATTCTAGAGAAGTTCGAGTATTTTCTAGAGTAGCAGAAAGTTACCGGAACCCCCGGGGAGTTGATGGGCCTTAGTGGGCCTTAGTGGAGAAGAGGAGGCAGTGGCCAGGAGGTGGCGCACGCCCCCCCCCCAAGTCCAGTCCGAATTGGACAAGGGGTTGGGGGGTGCGGCCCCTCTCTCCCTTCCTTTCCCCCTTCTCCTTCGGTGGAATCCTACTAGGACTTGGAGTCCTAGTAGGACTCCCCTCTCCCGGCGCGCCTAGCCAGGGCCGGCCGGCCTCCCCCTCCCTCCTTTATATACGGAGGCAGGGGCAGCCAAGAACACACCAAGATTTCTCTTAGCCATGTGCGGTTCCCCCCTCCATAGTTACACACCTCGATCATATTGCCACAGTGCTTAGGCGAAGCCCTGCGCCGGTAACTTCATCATCACCATCTCCACGTCGTCATGCTGACGGAACTCACCAAGGTCCTCAACTGGATCAAGAGCACGATGGAAGTCATCAAGCTGAACGTGTGTTGAATGCGGAGGTGCTGTACATTCGGTACATGGATCGGTTGGATCGCGAAGACGTTCGACTGCATCAACCGCATTACTAATTGCTTCCGCTTTCGGTCTACGAGGGTACGTGGACATACTCTCCCCTCTCATTTCTATGCATCACCTAGATAGATCTTGCATGATTGTAGGAATTTTTTTGAAATACTACATTCCCCAAGAAGTTCTGCTTGGAGGCGGATAATACCTCGCTCAAGTAATAGACCGGCCTCTAGAATGGTTGCACCCTGCCGGCTTTTGGGCGTTCGACAACAATCACCGTGCTGACAACCCGGCTGGTGGTGGCGTTGTAGAGGAGCAGTGGTTCTTTGGCAGTCGGGGCAGCCAGAATAGACGGCGTGGACATAATCCGCTTGAGTTGGAGGAAAGCCTCGTCCGCCTGGTCAGTCCACTCGAAGCACTTGGTCTTCTTCATCAGTTGGTACATGGGGAGGGCCTTCTCGCCTAGTCGGCTGATGAACCGGCTGAGAGATGCTAGGCACCCGGTGAAAATTCTGGACGGCCCGCAGCTTCGTTGGTTTCTTCATTCGCTTAATGGCCTTGATCTTCACGGGGTTGCACTTTATCCCGTGCTCAGAAACATGGAACACAAGAAGTTGGTCAGCTGGCACCCTGAAAACACATTTCTCCGGGTTGAGCTTGATTTGAAAATAGCACAAATTGGCAAATGTCTCCTTGAGGTCCTCCAAAAGGGTGTCGCGCTTCTCCATATTCACCACTATATCGTCCACGTAGATATGGGCATTCCTGCCGAGTTGCGGCAGGAGGCACTTCTGCATGCAGCATTGGAAGGTGGCACCAACATTCCTCAAGCCGAACGTCATGGTGAGGTAGCAGGACGTGCCGAAGGGGGTGATGAAGGCAGTCTTCAGTTGATCGGCCAGGTCCAGCTTGATCTGGTGCTTGCCGGAATAGGCGTCCAAAAAGGACAGCAGCTCGCAGCCGGTCGTGGAGTCGATCACTTGATCTATCCGGGGCAAGGAAAACGGATCCTTGGGGCAGGCCTTGTTAAGGCTCGTGTAGTCCATACACATGCACCACTTGTTGTTTTTCTTCAAGACAAGGACTGGATTGGCAAGCTAGTCCGGGTAGAACACTTCCAGGATGAAGACAGCTACCAGAAGCTAGGTGATTTCTTCAACAACAATCCTTCTCTTCTCTTTTGATAGGCGGTGGAGGGGTTGTTTGACCAGCTTAGCATCCGGCCGCCCATGCCACTTGTGCTCGGCAAACTCCTTCGGAACACCCGGCATGTCCTTGGGGGACCATCCACAGATATCCTAATTCTCACGAAGGAAGTCGATGAGCTTGCTTTCCTATTTGCTGTCGAGGTTGGACCCCACAAAAGTGTACTGCTCCGGGTGCGCTGGGTCCAAGATGATCTTCTTGGTTTCCTTAGCTGGCTGGAAGGAGCCCTCACCTTCAGCTGTCTTAGGGTCTGTCGGCATGGCTAGCTGCTCGCGGGCCATGGTTACAGCCCGGTCAAGGAGGCGCTTCTCTTCGGCGATGACGAGGGACTCGACCAACCGGGAGCTTGCTGTGGCGCACTCGAGCAACTTCATGTAGTCGCTGTCTATCGCGTCCAATATGCGATCCTACCCAAGAGGTACTCGAAGGTCCCACCAAGGATAGAGCCGCATATTGAGACGCTTTTGCAAGGTGGATATCATTACATTGTACCAATAAATAATAGCCGGGGATACATACGAAAGGCATAGAGTGCCACATGAATAGAACAACATCATACATCAGAGCATCATCCGACTACGGATGAAACACAAATAGAAACTCAAACGACATCCACCCTGCTAGCCCAGGCTGCCGGCCAGGAAGCTAACCCCTGAACAAAGAAGAAGCAGAAGAAGAACTCCAAGACAAGAATACATCGCTCTCACATCAGATCATCGCATTACCTGTACCTGCAACTATTGATGTAGTAATCTATGAGCCACAAGGACCCGGCAATCCCATTACCATGGGTATCAAGACTAGTAAAGCTTAATGGGTATGGAATGGATAAGTGGTGAGGTTGCAGCAAGCGACTAAGCATTGTATGGCGGCTAACTTACGAGTACAATAATAAGAGAAGAAGCTACACAAATGGTCTCAAACTAGTAATGATCAAGAAGTGATCCTGAACTACTTACATTCAAACATAAACCCACCCTGTTCTCTTCTCGAACTCACCCGAAAAGAGACCATCACGGTTACACACGCGGTTGGTGTATTTTAATTCGAATCTGGTGTCAAGTTCTCCACAACCGGAGATTAAAAATTCCCATCTGCCACATAACCGCGGGCACGACTTTCGGAAGATTAAAGCCTGCAGGGGTGTCCCAACTTAGCCCATGACAAGCACATGATCCGCTGAGACAATCCTCCATACCGGGACATCCGATCAGACTCGGGATCCCGGTGCATAAGACATTTTGACAATGGTAAAACAAGTCTAGCAAGACCTCCCGATGTGTCGACACCCTGATAGTAGCCGCGCGATCTCTTCTCGGGATGAGCTATGGTTACAACGACCAAATACCCCAAGTTGCCAAGGGGCGGCGCCATAAGTGCTCTAGTTTGGGACCAACACCATCAACATTGGGCCCCCCTGTATTATGTGGAAAAACCTCGGGTTCATGACGCCCTATGCCAATTAATTAATTAATTAATTCAGTATTATTATGTTGGCAAATGTTAAAACCAATGTTGGTCCTTGCTTGAAGAGTTTTATTCAAAGCGAACTGTCAAGAGGGGCCCATAAACCCACATCGTGTTAGGGATGCAAAATCAAGGAACATAACACCGGTATGACGAAAACTAGGGCGGCAAGAGTGGAACAAAACACCAGGCATAAGGCCGAACTTCCATCCTTTACCAAGTATATATGTGCATTAATTAAAATATAAGAGATATTGTGATATCCCAAGATATCCAAGATATCCATGTCCCAACATGGAACAACCTGCAACTGCACCTGCAACTAGCAACACTATAAGAGGGGCTGAGCAAAGCGGTAACATAGCCAAACAACAGTTTGCTCGGATGGTGAAAAAGGTTAGAGGTTGTTTCATGGCATATAGGGAGGCTTGATAAACAAGTGGTAGGAAGCGCGACATAGCGATATCATCAAGACAACTAGCATAGCAATGATAGTAGTGAGATCCAGGTTAACGGTCATCTTGCCTAAAATCCCGCTAGAAAAAAGAACGAGTCCACGAAGAAGAAGACGCCACGTAGATGAACCAAGCGTAGTCGAACGAATCCTCATGATAGCAATGAAACAGGAACTATCGAGGAGAAGCTAGCACAACCGGAAAGAAGCAAACAACACGGTAAACACACAACACATAAACATGACATGATGCTCAACCAAGGATGATTCATGACAAGGCTACATGATTCTACTCATGGCAAGAGATGATGCATACAAGAACATCACATGCAAGCAAGTTTAAATGATGCAGGAAACAACAAATAACAATTCCGGTAAGTCCTCATATGCAAATTTTGAACTTAGTCCAGATCTGACCAAAACATTAAGTTTAAGTTTATAAATAGCAAGTTAAAATGCACCAAGATGATCTACAAAAATTTATAGTCAAATTATATATAAAGTTCATTTAAATCGGAGCTAGGGCCTAGAAGATATGAGCAAAACAAGTTAAACATGGCATTGATGCAAAATGCATTCAAACATCAAGCAAACACACTCCAAACATGGATGCAACAAGATAATATGAAACTATATGCAATACTTAGCAAGTGTCATATAGAGCACGCTCAAACGCAGCAACAGTGCAACACATACACACGAAACAAATTCAAAGGACAAGCTGTCCAAAACAGCAACTAGGCATATTGCGAGCAAGAGAACAACATGCTACAAGAACTCTACATGGCAACCAAGAGCATGGAATCAAAGTACATATAACAAAGAGAAAATAACATCAAGGCATCATATGCATATGACTCATGGATTAGTGGTTACCAACAAGACAAGTTTGAATGTTGAAACAGTTTCAGCAAGTGTAAAACAGCAACATCATCATAGCATGTTTGCAAGCTTGAAATAGAGATCATATGAAGTAAAAATTAGCAAAAATTTCATGCCAAAGAAGTATTTATAGAATAGTTCAAATCATGTAATCGGAGCATCTCCAAAAGAGGCATAGATTAATTAATATTAAGCTCACAACATGGCATCATGAAGTTAACAGAAAACCGGAACATCATATAGGCATGTTCATGACAATGAAAACGCATGCTACAGGACATATACAAGGAATCAAATGGCATGACATGATAGATCATAACATGGATATCAAAACATGTCAACTAAGCATCTGCAAAATATGCGTGGATTCGATGCTAGCATCAAGCAAACATAGCAAAATGATATAACAGATTCAGAATTGACAGAACATTAACAGCAAGAAGCCCACTTCACAAGCTTGATACACTCACCGTAGGGCATATCAAAATAAATGGATTGCGCCACAGAAAATTTGACATAATTATGCTCCTAAAACATGTAGACATGATGCTCAAAAGAAAAATCACACACAAAGATATAAAAACGACAAGATGGCATGGTATAACAGTTTTCAGCAGTTTACAACACTTAGCACTTTTGCAATATAGATTAACATGTCAAAATGCATCGTAAATTGAATGAAAAGCAAACCGGCATGTAGAGCATGAAGAGCAGAAAATTTTGATATCAAGATCATCATCATAGGATGAACAGGGACAAAGTTGCAATACTCACAAGATGCATACGTGATGTTAACAGACAGCAGATTTCAGCAGTTTATCTCACTTAGCAGTTTTGCAATGATGATTAAGGCATCAATATGAACAGGAATATGCATGCAAACTACTCCATCAGGTAGAGCATCAAGAGATGAACAATTTGACATATCATGCATGCAAAACAGAGCAATATGCACAAAGTTACATCATGTCAAACACGTACACATGATGCTAAAAATTCCAGGACTTGGCAGTTTTTGTGAAAAAAATGGACGGGCGTGGGATATCTACATTGCGCACGGGGAGAGGGATAGGGCAGTTCGCTCACCAGTGGGCCTTGGGCCAGATCGGGCGAGGAGGCAGGCTGGCGCGGCTGGGCTCGCTGGGCCTCGGGCGGGGACGTGGCCCACGAGGTTGTGGCAGGCCCGAGGGGCGCTCGTCCTCCTCCCAATCCCGCCTGGATCAGGGAGGGCAAGGGCGGCGGCGGCGGCCATTGACGAAGGTGCAAGGAGCAACGAGGGAGGATCCAGCTGGTGGCGACGGGCCGGGGATGGCCGGTGGCTGCATCCACAAGTGGCGGGACGGTGGCTGGAGCTTGGGGACGTGGGGATGGGCGGCATGGCTCGCGGATCTGAGACCCCGGCTGGATCTGGCCGCGGCCTGGGCGAGCAGTGCGGCGGTGGCGGATGCTGGCGGCTGTCGGTGTCAAAACCGACAGATCTCGAGTTGGGGGTCCCGAACTGTGCGTCTGAGGATCGAAGGTAACAGGAGGTAGGGAACACGATGTTTACCCAGGTTCGGGCCCACTTGATGGAGGTAATACCCTACTTCCTGCTTGATTGACTTTGATGATTATAGGGGTTACAAGAGTTAATCTACCTCAAGATCGTAGTGGCTAAACCCTAGATGTCTAGCATGTATGATTATGATTCTTCCCTACGGACTAAACCCTCCTGTTTATATAGACACAGGAGGGACCTAGGGTTGTGCAGAGTCGATTTACACAGAAAGGAAGGTGCAAAATGCGAACACGAAGCTTGCTATCCACACAAAGGAGAGCCCCATACGGACACGAGGGAGGGCCTTCTATCTCATATCTTCACGGCCCATCAGTCCGGACCATGCCACATAGGCCGGCTCCCTGAGGACTCCACGGTACTGGACTCCCTCAGTAGCCCCTGAACCGGGCTTCACTGACGATGTACCCGGCGCACAAATTGTCTTCGGCATTGCAAGGCGGGTTCCTTCTTCGAATACTCCAAAGTAGTCCTCCGCACATAATAGCTGTATCTAGCTCGGTTTAATAATTACAAACTTGAGTTGTAAGGGAAAAAATACTCAAAACAAAGTAAGTCATGTCCATAGGCGATTTTCCCGGTGAGGCGTTATGTCCTGGCCTGATTAATATTTTGAACCTCTTTAGAACCCTCGCTTCGTGTTTCGAGGTACGGTCATTGACACGTCTTGTCAAAGCAGAGGTCGTGTACCCTTATGACGGGATTCTCATCAATAGGGGTTCACTACTAGGAAAACCCTTATAGATAGAAGTTTACCAGTAGCGTTTGTTTGTGACCCAATGCTACTAGTACTTAGTAGTAGCGCTGGCTAGAAAGAATGCTACTAGTATATGTTAGCAGCAGCGCTTGTTTCCTAAACCCACACTACTACTAAGTGTAACACACCACAATATCTGATCACAAAATATTAACAGCGCTCGTCGCCCAACCAGCGCTACTGTTAGTTTTGGATCTATAGCGCTTGTTGATATAAACACGCTACTACTATTTTTTCTATCTATAAAATTTTACCAGTAGCGTGTTATTTTGGCCCGCGCTATAGGTAGTGCACCACCAGCCGTAGATATTTTGCAAGCTGCCATAGCAGTAGCGTGCATAGGAGACCCACTCTACTGCTATGCCCGCTAGCCACCTACCACCTTTCCCCTCCTTCCTCCCCTTTATTCTTCCTCCCCCTTCCCTTTCTCCCCCTTTCCTTGCACCTTACTTGTTCCAATGCTCCCCCTCCACCACCCCTCCATTAGAGCCCTCCCTTCCCCTCTTCTTTGCCCTTCCATCACCACCCCTCTTCTTTGCCCCTCCACCACACCCCTCTTCTTTGCCCTCCACCACCACCCCCTCCACTAATGCCCTCCCT
>NC_041393.1:665360184-665366175 GCF_002162155.2 Triticum dicoccoides
CTCTTCTTTGCCCTCCACCACCCCCTTCCATTAATGCCTTCCCTCTTCTCCTCTCCCTCTCCTCCCCTCTTCTCTTCTCCTCTCCCTCTCCTCCCACTCTCTCCCTAGCTAGCTAGCTAGTTAGAGCTATATATCTATAGAGCTACTAGGTAATTAAGAAGAAAGGTGCTCTATATCCCTCTCGACACATAGGTGAGCAAAAAAAGTGTTTGTGTGGATAGGAGCGAAACTATATATATATGGGCGATATGAGAATATACCGAATTCTGTGTGGCATAATTTGAGTTGCCTACATTGTGTATTTGATGAAATAATGTGGGTGACATTAGTTGCCTATGCTTTGCTGAAATGTCAATTCAATTCCGTTTCGGCGAATTTCGGGCATGCAAACTCAATATGTCCTATGTTTAGGCAAGGTCATGCCGAATTTTTGTATGAATTTGATCCATGCATGCACATATATGTGGTTATAATATTTTCTCCGCCCGCAGGTGATCATGAAGGTCAATGGAAGGATGGTGGAAAGATACTGGCAATTCGCAGTGGATGACATGTATGAAAAAAGACTGAGGGATGTTTTATGTCCGTGTCGAAAATGCAAAGGAAGAGTCAGGCTCGACCCCTTTGAGGGTGGTAAACTAAAGGTGCACCTGCTCATGCATGGTTTCATGCATGGCCATACTCGGTGGATAAGTGAAGAAGAACAAGATGATGATGATGAGGAGGAGGAGGAGGACGTCGACGGGGCAGGAAATAACGACATGGGGCCACCAGACGAAGAGATGACCGATTATGTGCCCGAAGAGGAAGACGGCCTCGGAAATGTCGATGGCAAAGAGGCAGTTCAAGGCGGAGAAGACGCGGACACGCCACCGTATTCGTCGCTACTAAGTTCAGCCATGCGGGACCCGCATGTTCGAGACCTGCTTCGCAAGAAGACGACTAGCGACAGAGCTGCTTCTAGAGAGGAGGCCAAACTGGCGAAACTAGAGGTAGACTCGATGACTCCTTTGTATGATGGTTGCAATAATCCCGAGGTGACCCGCTTGAGTTTCACACTAGAACTTCTAAAGATGAAGGCAAAAATCAAATGGACAGATACAAGCCTGGATGAGCTTCTGAAGTACCTAAAGAAGGTTCTTCCCGCGGGAAGCCTGTGTCCTACTAGTGTTGAGGAGGCAAAGAAAATCGTGTGCCCTCTTGATCTGCCACATATTAGATATCACGCATGCATCAATGATTGCATCATATATCGGAACGAGCACGCGGAAAAAACCATCTGTCCAAAGTGCAATGCTTCACGATATAAAAAGGCCGGAAAGAAAGCTCCACAGAAAGTTGTATGGTACTTTTCGATCACTCTGCGTCTATAGTGGTATTTCGTAGATCCTAAGGAAGCAAAGCTTATGCGCTGGCATGCGGAGAGGGTGAAGCCAGATGACGGAGATGAACCGAAGCTGAGACACCTTGCAGATGCTAGCAAGTGGAGAGCATTAAATGCTGAATTTGATTTTTTTGCAAATGATCCAAGGAACATCGTGCTTGGCGCTAGTAGTGATGGCATGAATCCATTTGGCAACCAGAACACCAACCATAGCACATGGCCCGTGTTTGTATGGATGTACAACCTCCCCCCTGGTTGTGCATGAAGGAAAAATACATACACATGGCTATGCTTATTCAAGGGCCGAGACAACCGGGAAATGATATAAATCTGTATCTCGGGTTACTGAAAGAGGAGTTACAGACCTTATGGACAATGCCGGCCAAGAAATGGGATGCAAGCAAAGGAGAGTATTTCTACATGAGAGCCGCGCTGATCAGGACGGTGCAGGACTATCTCGGTTACGGCTATCTCTCCGTCCAGGTGTGCCACGGATATTGCGGATGCACCACTACTAGGAAAAGGGCTATAGATGGACACTAATGGCGCACTAACAAATGGTGCACCATTAGTATATACTAATGGCGCACCATGTGTTGGTGCGCCATTAGTGTCCAAATACTAATGGTGCACCACATCCATGGTGCGCCATTAGTAACAAATTTTTTTTAATTTTTTTTCAAAACTAGTAATGGCGCACCAGGGGATAGTGCGCCATTACTAGTTAAACTAGTAACGGCGCACCACATCCACAGTGCGCCACTAGTAAGTTTTTTCTAAAAAAATTCAAACTTTTTTTTAATTTTTTTTTCAAAGTTAGTAATGGCGCACTGTGGGTCTGGTGCGCCATTAGTAGTTAAAACTAGTAATGGCGCACCACACCCACGTTGCGCCATTACTAACTTTGACAAAGAATTGTTAGTAATGGCGCACCGTGGGTGTGGTGTGCCATTACTAGTTTAACTAGTAATGGCGCACCACACCCATGGTGCGCCATTACTAATTTTGACCCAAAATTCCCACCAATGCACCCCCCACCCCCGGACCGCCTTTTCAGTTTTAAAAAAAATAAAAGAAAATGATGGAAATGTCAAAAAAATAAAAGAAAATAAGTTTTCCATGTGATATGTGGTCTAGTTGTTGGGAAAATTTACAAATATGAATTTCGACTTTATTTGCAAAATCTCTCAGGAATTTGTAAAATGGGCATAACTTTTGCATACGAACTCGGATTAAAAAGTTTTTTATATGAAAAATCATCTACTCGAAAAGTTACATCCAAATTTAACTAGTGGGAACCCCGTTAAACATTTTCAAAATCCTCAAAAACCTAACAGAAAAAAAGTTACGGGGCTTTCAAGATATAGAGGCAAAAAAATTCAAAAAAATTCAAACTTACTAGTGGCGCACCATTTGCTAGGTGCGCCACTAGTAACAGAAAAAAAATTAGTTTGAATTTTTTTTGGGAATTTTTTTTCAAAATATGATACGTAATATGAATGGAAGTTTGAAATAATTTTTCAAAATTTCAGCACACTCGTGAACATGAACAATGTCTTAAACATCAACAAGGTTTAATAGGATTGATATGCTAGATATATCAACAAGTGCTTGTGAAGTGAGTTGGTGCTGGGTTTGGATAGAACTCTAAAGTTAAGCGTGCTTGGGCTGGAGTAGTGTGAGGATGGGTGACCTTTCGGGAAGTTAGACCACGGAGTGTGATTTGACCTGAGATTAAGCCATAGTGACCCGAGATTAAGAAAAAAAATATAAAAAATTGAAAAAAAAATTGTTGCTAATGGCGCACTCCTAATAGGCATACTAATAGCGCACCAGTGGTGCGCCATTAGTAAAAAATACTAGTGGTGTGGTACTAGTGGCGCACCAGTAGTGCGCCATTAGTAGGCAAAACTGGTGCACCACTAGTAGGCCTTTTCCTAGTAGTGCATGAGGTGCATGGATGATACAAATTCTCTGCAGCTATCGAAAGATGGCGAGTCTTCGAAAATCGTGTACATGGGGCATCGAAGATGGCTCGAGAAGGATGACCCATGGAGAAAGCGTGGAGATCTATTCAATGGTATGGCTGAGCATCGGGGTCCTCCACGTAAGCGTAGCGGTGCAGAAATATATGAGTTATTGAAGAACTGGGAAGAGTGCCCCTCGTCGGGAAAGACGAAGAAAAAGGCGCCGGAGCCCCTGCTGAAGATATGGAAGACGAGATCTGTTTTCTGGGACTTGGAATACTGGCCCATACTCGACACGCCTCATAGCCTTGATCAAATGCATATCACAAAAAATACCCTTGAGAGTTTGCTTGGAACATTGATGAACATGTCGGAGAGGACCAAGGATGGGCCGAAGGCAAGAAAAGACTTGGAATTTTTGAAAATCAAGAAAGATCTTCAAATGCCCGGTAAAAGGTCATCACAGGAGACGGAGACAGAGACGGAGACGGAAGATAGGGGCAAAAAAGTAAACAAGAAGGAAGAACAATATTGCCCCCCTCTTGCTTCACCTTAGATCCGAAGGAGGTCGATCAATTTTTCAAGTGCCTTGCCGGAATCAAAGTTAGTCCCGGATACTGTGGGAAGATAAGCAAATATCTGGACACAAAGAAAAAAGGTTCAGTGGGATGAAGTCTCACAATTGTCATGTGATGATAACGCAGTTACTCCCGGTTGCACTTAGAAGGATTATAGACACACATGTGTGTGAGACGCTTACTGACTTATGCCACTTTTTTGATGCTATCTCTCGAAAGTCGATCGGTGTGAAGCAACTCCATAGGCTACACGAAGAGATCATTGTCATACCGAATGAGCTAGAGATGTACTTCCCGCCCGCGTTCTTTGATGTCATGGTGCATCTATGTGTCCACATCATGGACGACAACATCGACCTAGGGCTGATATTCCTGCATAGCATGATGCCGTTCGAGAGGATGAATGGGGTAATCAAAGGATTCATTCGTAACATATCCCGTCCAGATGGAAGCATAGCCCCGGGATATCTGACCAAACAGTGCATCTCTTTCTGTGAGAGTTATCTGACCAAAGACCCTGTTGTTGGTTTGCCCGTCAACAAGCACTGTGGAAGGCTCGAAGGCGAAGGTCACACCAACGGTCATAGGGATGTGAATGAGTTACGCTCGGGCCGACAAAACGACCTTGACAGGGCAAACTTAGTAGTGCTACAACACCTAGATGTGCTAGAAGATTTCATGACACTGCACAAAGAGACCATCGCAAAGAAGTACCGTGACCGTGGGGTGCACAGGACGGACGCTGAAGTTATTAGAGAGCACAACTCCAGTTTCTTGCGTTGGTTCAAAGAGCGAGTTCTGGCTAATCCCCCGAAAGAGGGTTGTCCGAACGAAACACTCATATACGCCTTAGCACATGGCCCCTCGACCAACCTCGCGACTTATCAAGCATACGATATCAACGGATACACGTTCTACACGGAGGAGAAAGATAAAAACAGTGATGACCAAAACTTAGGGGTGACAATGGAAGCCATGACCGGGAATGTAATTGAAAGATATTACGGAAGGGTCGAAGAGATATGGGAGCTTAACTACTCTGGATTGCATAACGCGACGATGTTCCTTGTCAGACGGGCTAAAAATGTACACAGAGAAAACTGACATTTCACTACCATGTGTATACCCGACTACGATGATAGCGGTACCGTCAACACCATCGCCAAAAATGAGCCATGGGTACACGCTAAACACGTGACACAATGTTTCTTCATAACTGGTCCGATCAATCCCAGTTGTGTTGTCGTGAAGACAAGCAAAAGGAGCATCGCCGGAATGGATGGAGTCGCCAACGAGGAAGACTATGACCAGTACGGTGATCCGATGAGGGAAGATGATGTTGATGACGACGAAACATATGTCAAAAGAAGAATGAAGACTACATTACCTACGAAAGATCGTAATCCCTGGAGAAGGAAAAGTCACGACCATGGGCTCAATTATTCGACAACGAACAAAAGCGGAAAGAAGATCAGTCTGAAGCGTCGTCGTCGCCCAAGCTGACAAACTAATCCCAAAGTTTGTGTGTGTCTAGCTATTTTGTATACCGCCGATAGCGGTCAAATGATGTAAGATATATATTATACTAATTATTATCCGGAGGGTAACAATGGTATATTGCAAAATGAAAGAAAAAGAAAAAGAAAAGTGCAAATGAAAGAAAAAGAAAAAGAAAAAGAAAGGAAGTTTTGCAAAATGAAATGAAAAGAAAAACAAAAAGGAACTAATAAGTTGTGGAAAATGAAATGCAAGGAAAATTAAAAAATGAAAATGAAAATAAAAAAAGAAAAAGAAAAAAAGAGTTAGCAGTAGCGTGTTTTATCCAGGGAAGCGCTATAGCTAAGAAAAAGGAAAATAGAAAATAAATAAAGAAAAGAAGTAGCAGTAGCGCGTTTTTGCTGGACCAGCGCTATAGCTAAGTTAGCTATAGCACCGGTCCGCTCGATCCCCTCTGACTCTCTCTCACTCGCTCCGCTCGATCCCCTCTGACTCCACCGCCGACGCCGCCCCGCCCACGCCAGCCCCGCCCCGCCGCCCATGCTAGCCCCACCCCGCCCCGCCC
>NC_041393.1:665366595-665384245 GCF_002162155.2 Triticum dicoccoides
CCCACCCTCTCTGGTATGCCCCCCCTAGCCCTCTCTTCCTTCCTCTCCGACCCAGCCCCGGCTCTCTCTCTCTCTCTGACCACCTCCCACTCTCTGCAGATCGGCGACCCTGGCGACCCCGACGCCTGCCACCGACACTGACCCCTTCAGCACCTCCCTCCGTGAAGCAGTCGGCGACGCCCAGCAACGCCAAGCGCCTCCGCTCCCAAGTGTTAGTTAGCTTAATTTAATTGATGTTAGTGTTAGTTAGTGTTAGTTAGCTTAATTTGCTGTTGGTGCTAGTTAGTTAATTGCTGTTAGTGTTAGTGTTAGCCCAGTGATAGTTAGTGTTAATATTGATGCATGTGTGCTACTGCTGTTTTTGAAATTCAGTTAGAGCACACTGTTCAGTTAAATATTTTGTGTGTTGCTGCTTAGTTAATTTTTGAAATTCAGTTAGTGTTAATATTGATGCATGTGTGCTGCTGCTATTGATGCATGTGTGCTGCTGCTATTGACAGTAAATTCAGTTAACTGAATCATGCATGATTCAGTTAATTCAGTGTGTGTGTGATGATTTGGCTGCTATTGAGATCTTCTATGTAGTGAGATCAGTTTTGCAGCTTATGTTCCGGCAAAACATAGCCTGAAATTGAGGCATGTGTGCTGCTAAGTGACCTATGTGCTACAAAGATTCATTTCCAAGTGTGCTGCTAAATATTGACCTAAGTGACCTATGTTTTGCCGGAAATGTTGATTCATTTCCATTCCGGCAAATTTCAGGTGCTCTATATGTGCACTTTCTAGCAAAGGTCATGCCGAAATTTTCCATGAATTTCGGCATGACTTGTGCTAGAAAGTTGGACATATCGAGTGCTTGAGATTTGTCGCGACGGGAATGAACGACATTTCTGGCAAAACAAAGGTCATCAATTTTTTTGTCATTATTCACTTTATTATATGAAGATCGATAATTAAACGACTACGACATTGAACCCTAGGAAACATGACCGACACACATGAGGCCGGAGGTTGTCACTCCCAATTAGTTCGAGCACACGCCTACCTCGACTTTCTGGCGGATCAGGAGAGACAGGAAGCTGGGTGTCCGGACCGCCTTGTCATGACGGATGACGACGGTGGTGGCGCCTGTGCCAACACTGATGCCACCAATGACACCGGCACTGAGACTGGCGCTGATGATGTTCCTAACTATAGCACAGAAGGTGGGACCTCCCAAGCCAGTGAGGGAAAGAAGGAAAAGAGGACACGACACCGAAATGAGCTCGGCACCGGAAGACTGGTGGTCATGGTGGTGCACCCTGGCGAGTTCGAGCCAATAGAGCCGCGAGAAGTGGTAGCGTGTTATGGCAACCAACTAGCATGCATCATACGGGATACCGCTAACATCAACACCACAAAAATACGGAAGAATGATCAGTTGAAGAAGATGCTTCTAACTAGGTTGCACGCAAGATTCCTGTTCCCCGGTCGTAATGACGAAGTCGACCCATGGGATGATGATGCCATGAAAAAAATCAACAACAAAGCCCTAGGGAAGTTCACCAACGCATTGAGTGCTTGGAAAACTAGGGTGAAAAAGGCGATTCAAGTAGACCAAGAAACCTACGCCGAGATTGTTGCAGACAATCCAAAAATTACGATAGAGGACTTTGAAAAGTTCAAGGAGACTTGCAATGAAGAAGCTGCCAAGGCCAGACCGGAGAGAGGCAAGCAGCTGCAGGCAAAGAACATGGGGAACCACCGCCTTGGAAGTCGTGGTTACACGGGAAAGAGGCCCGTGTGGGCTAAGGAAGATGCAGAACGTGAACGTCTGGGGATCCCAGACCCATTGGCTAAGTTCACCGACCAGCAGGAGCACGACTTCATCAGGGCCCAATTCTCGTGGGACCCCAAGAAAAAGATTTTATTCACCGACGGGCCGACTAGGAAATTCATGAGATTATTGGTAATTATCCTTTTACCACCTTACATATTAGGTTCTGATCAACAAAGTCTACTACATTCTAGTCTCATTCGTTAAATGATTCACTGTCAATTTTGCAGAGAGAGCAACACAAGCTTGCGGCCGAGAGCTACTCGTCGACTCAGTCGACTCAGTCGTCGGTGAAGTACAAGTGGGACACTCCTTTCAACCGGGCCATGAACATAATGATGGGACACCTGCCCGGCCAGCGGCCGCAATATGGACGTGTGCATGGCGCCGGGGATGGGGCCACTTGGAAGTACTATTATAGCGAGGACCCCGAGGCCAAAAGACAGAGAAAGAAGTTTAGTCAAGTGACAATCGACGAGAAGGTGGCGCGGGCGATGGAGAAAGGAAAAGCTGAGACCAAAGCTGAGATAATCGCTGCGTGTAGATCTGATTTCGTGGATGCCTTTACAACCTTGATTCCAACATTGGTCACATGGGTGCAACAAAATCCAAATGCGCCACCAAGTGAATTTCCCATGGACAGCTTCACCGGGAGCAACTCAATGAACATCGCACCCATACCCATACCTAGTATGGCAACCGCACCCGCACCTCCTCCAGCACATGCTCCTGCGCCCAGCTCTCACAGCAGCCCTAGCTCCATCTCTGGCTTGAATGTCGGGCCGTCGACATTGGTTGTGCTCGACGCCCTCACGGTAAATACGCGTCATCGCACCTTCATCAACTCAACTAATTAGTTAATTTTCAATTGCCGTTCTTTTTGGATCTCTAACGCCGCACGTATATGTATTTTTAGGCCGACTCCACTCCATGCACCCTCCTTTACAACATGAAGGGCGGGTTACTGGATGTGGGGAAGGGTACTATAGTGAAGCCTAAGGATCAATTGTTTCACCCCCGGCAGATGCCTGATAACGCCTTAAGGGTCTCTGTGGCGAGTGTGAAAGCGGGCTACGATGGTCTCCCTCGTCCGATACAAATCGATGGAGAGGATGATGAGACCCCCACGCAGCTTGGCCAATGCAAAAATTGGCCGATCCTATGGCCGAAAAATCTTCTTCGTGTCGAGGTGGCCGAGAGCACACCAACGGGACCTCATGAGGTATGACCACAACACCACCTACACAAGTACAACCATCGTCTGTGCTGCTTGCTGAGATCGAGAGACATGCGGAAGGAGGGCCAACCATTCCGTCGGCAGATGATGCCATCTGCCCCATGAAAGAGGATAGGGATCATGACATGGAGGATGTCGACGATGACCCTAACCAGTATTTCAATACTTCCTTTGACAATGAAGTAATAACGAGTCAACCATATGAATATGAGATGCATGTACCAGAGCCGGAACGTCCTCCGGAGTGCAAGAAGTCTTTGTTCATGCAATCCTCGCAGGACATGCCTCCAGATGCCGGCTCCACCCAAGCTCAACTACTTAGCCAGAGTCGTCCAATGCTGAGCCCGGCAACACTAGGGGTGGTGCTCAGGGAGGGTCTGACAGACCCACCAGCACCTCAACCCACCAAGAAGAAGCAGAGGAAGAGACCGGCGGCAAGTAAATCTAATAAATCTGGCAATGTTGGTTCTAGCAGCCAGCAGCCTTCGACCAAGGTTGACCATGTACCGATGAAACATGCGCCATTAATCCATGTCGCGGGAGAGCCAATGGTACCGGCGAATGCACTAGCTGCCATAGAAGGGGATCTCAGGAGACTCCATGACCATGTGCTTTCGACAGAGAGAAGCCTCCTCGCCTCGGATGATCCAGGATACCAACTTTACATGGTTCATGTGCCGAGCAGATGCAAGATTTATGTCCACACATGCCCCGCGGACCTCTTCTTCCTGAGGTTTGATTACATCTTCTAGATGTTTCAAATGAGGACACTCGATTTTACATTTGTCCGCCTGTATGCGCTGCACACGAACTACATCGTTAGGAGAGAGCAAGTCACCGGTCTTGCGGTCGCGGACCCATACTACATGCATGAGGGCTTCTTGTCAGTCAACGATGCCAACCATCAATATGCGAGTCAGTACATCAAAGAATTCTTGGTCAGCAATAATGACAAAGAAACGATTCTCCTACCTTATCATCCCAAGTAAGTCATCCGCGGATAGCACTATAACACATACATCCTTTCATGCATTTCAATAGTTACTTTGCACGCATGGAGGCTAAACTTGATCGTGTATTTTGCGCAGCGGGGGGTGCCGTGCCGTTCTCATTGTTCTTTACCCGCGTTACTCACGCGCTCTATATTTGGACCCGTCGAAGAACATATAGAAGGAAGATTACACACACATAAAGTATGTTCTGGACAGAGCTATGCTGGGCTTCAGCATGCGGGGTGGCTACATCCAACACAAAAAACAAATACGGCCGGGCTTTGTTTCACCCACAAGACTGACTTCTGCTGCATCCAGCAACCGGCAAGAAGTGAGAATGATGGATTCTACATCATCCATCTAATGATGGAGTACAGAAGGGATGTGCAATCACTTTGCATGAAATCTTCATCCGATACCCATATCCAGAGATGGGTCGAAGCCTTTGGAGCCGTGCCAGATAATCGACTTTGAAATGATTTCTACTGGATCCAACAGGAAATTGCGTCCATCATCATCAAAGATGTCCTCGAAGAGAATGGGATGTTCTACGCCAGCCCAATATTGCGAGCTGACGTCCGAACCCGCATTGCCCTACAGCGTCAGGACATGACGCCTTTCACTAAGCTTGGGTCTGTCCTCCCGGATATGGACAGATGGGAAGTGTGCACTGCTTAAAAACAATGTGTCTGTTTAGTTACTTGTTACTTTCTGTATGACAAAACTTCGAATCTCTCAATATGATGAAACTATTAGATGTATGGTGACGCGCTCTAGTTAATTACTTTCGGTACGATAAAATTTGTTAACTATGTTTACTATATATGTTGCTTCTATTTCATAACTGTTTTGTTAAATTCGCTTCATGGTATATATATGTGCATCTCTGACGGGTATATAGATCAACGATGGCGAGGAAGTGGTATGCCGTGTATGTAGGGCATGTTCCGGGTGTGTATGATGAGTGGCCAGAGTGTCAGGCCCAAGTCTCTGGCTTCTCCGGCGGAAGCCAGAAAGGGTTTGATAGTAGAGCAGAAGCCGAAGCTAGTTACTTGAGATTCATAGCAAAACAGGGGATTCATAACCAGCGTCGCTACAAAAACTACTACATAATACCGCTTTTAATCATCGTGATCGCTCTTATCGTGTATGTCTTAGTTTAGGTAGATGATGAAACATGTGTCTACGGTGACAATGTAAGATACATGTCATCATTATAACTTGTATCTCTATTTCAAGATGATGATGAGATCGACATCATTTGTGTTGAGACTATGTTGATATGATGAGACTATGTTGTACCACTTCGATGATGATGATGACAATTCCTTTTTCATATAGTTCCAGTGTATGTGTATGTTGTAACTGTATAGAACATGTAAAAATACAAATACAGCAACATAAAAAAAAGAAAATACTTGCAGTAGCATGGGGTATTGGAGTAGTAGTAGCGCTGCTTACCAGTAGCGTTTTTTTGTTGGGCCACACTACTAGCATTAGCAGTAGCGATGGGCAGAGGCGCGCTACTGCTAGATACAGATAGCAGTAGCGCTTGTTCAAACAAGCGCTACTGCTAAAAAGTAGCTGTAGCGCCATAGCAGTAGCGCACCTACCCGCGCTACTAATAGCCAAATAACCAGCGCTACTGGTAAGGGTTTTCCTAGTAGTGGTTTGGGTAATCCAACCGTGTCGTTCACACGTCCCCTTGGGAACAGGCGAGATTTAAGGCTTATGAGGGGACACTTGATATCCACTATGTTTATAAGAAGATGAGGATCCGTCTTTTTGCCCCACGCCTTCTTCCTCCTCAGCCCATCTGCCATTCGAGCTCCAACGCCCAAGTTCCAATCTTTTCCATTGCCACAAAACACCCTAGCCATGTCCGGATCTGGAGTGTAGGGAAAGTGGATGGCTTCCTCTATTACAGAGGAGAACGCCAAGGAGCTTCGGGAAGCTGGCACTACAAAAAAAATACACTTCCCTGATGATACGTGTTTGTCACAGTAGCTCGCGTTTTTTGTCATGCATGTACATCCATGACAAATTTATGACAGAATCAAGATAGTCATACATGAGCTGTCGTAGAAGTGTTCCATGACATTACCAAAATTATCATCACGGAAGTGTCTACTTCCATGACGATAAATCGCGCGTCACAGAACTGCTTTCGTCAAGGGTGACCGACATGTGGCATCCACCGTAACGGAACGCCGTTAAGCTATCGGGTCGGGTTTTGGATCCGATAACCCGTTAATAGCCCCAACCAATGGGGATTTTCCACGTGTAAAATCATCATTAGCTGGAGGAAACACATGTGGGCTCACCGTTGGGACAGATGTCATCCACTCACTGGACAGAAGGCGCCTATGATATGTCGACACGTGGCACGGCCCAATAGAGGCCCATTCCTGTGAAAAGGCCGGCCCGTTTGACTTGGTTAAAAGGTGGCGGGCCGGCCCATGGAAAGCCTGTTAACGGCATGTTCGCATATAGCCCATTTACAGCCCGCTAACCCAAGGCCCGTTACACCCTATCCGAATTAGGCCCAGTAGCGTCATCTGGGCCATCCAATATGATTCCAGCCCGTTTTCACTTCTGGCCCGTGTATGGCCCATGACTTCTTTCGGCCCATATAAGGCCCTATGTAACTCTTGGCCTATTAAGGGCCTGTGGTAAAACTGGCCCGTAATGAACAGTGTATCACTTTACATCCATTAACGGCCCATGGTGAAACTGGCCCGTAATGAACAATGTATCACTTTACACCCATTAACGGCCCGTGGTGAAACTGGCCCGTAATGAACAGTGTATCACTTTATACCCATTAATGGCCTGTTATTCCGTTGGGCCGTTTCCAGCACATGTTATCTTTCGGCCTTCTCGGAGCCCATTTATTCTTGGGCTCATTTCCAGCATTCGTTTACTTACGGCCCGTTACTGTCATTTTCTCCTTGTGGGCCAAATTCAGCCCGTGGTTACAATCGGCCCATTTGTGTTCCATTCATACGTTGGGCCGTTTTAATAGCGTCATGAAATACGGCCTATTGATGGCCCGTTATGGTCAGTCCATGAACGGACGATTCCAACTCTAGCCCGTTTACGGCCATAATGCGGCCTGTTATTGGCCCATGTTATCATACTGCCTGTATAAGGCCCATTGATGATACGGCCCGTAGAAAGCCCATTGTTTGTACGACCCTTAGAAGGCCCATTGCTTCTATGGCCCGTAGAAGGCCCACTGTTTCTACGGCCCATAGGAGGCCCAGTGTCACTACAGTAAATGTTACCCATGGTTATTGTAGCCTAGTTTTAAAAAATAGGTTATTGCAGCCACTAGCAAACCGTGGAAAAAGAACGGCAACGACTACAAGCAAACAAATAAACAAGACAACAAGGAAATAAATAAGCAAGAAACTTACGCTAGGCTATCACGGCTATCATATATTATATCCACTGGGCACCAAAGTTCGCCACCAGTGCAAATAAACGCGCCGACAAAAGAATATACAAAACTGAGAGCACTTCAGAAGGCACTAGGTCTGGCCAAGAAGGGGCCCCCAAACAGCTGAAGAAGCTGATTAGACCTCAGTTGTGTCAACGATAGATGCATCAACACTAGATTTAAGGTTTGATGGTGTGCACGGTAGTCCTCTGACATCTTCATTGCATCTTTGACTTCAAGTCGGAGCTGAGTTGAAGCAAGCCTTTCCGCTTTAAGTTGAGACTGAAGAAGTCGAACTGATTGAGGTAGCGACTGCACAGAGGTTGTCTCACACCTGCTGGTGAGTAGCTTCAATTCACTGTCTTCATCAAGACATGACCTTGGGGTCATCTTGCTGTCCACAAGATGGTTTGGCTCACTATCTTCCCGAAAGTTTTGCCTGGCGTAAGAGATACGACTCTGAAAGAGAAACTAGGAGACACGTAACAGGTTTCACAATTATATAAGCAAATAAATGGATCTGTTCTGCATAAGGAACATGTTTTTACAACTACAATTTGAAACTGGTAGTTGTTGCAAACATCCAATCAGATGTAAACAGCAAAGCAAACAGCAGTGGAGGAAATGATGCCTATCCAAATCTATACTAGAACAAAGTTTGAAGGCTTGAGAAGGATGAACTTACATTACATGTTAACACTGGCTGGACAAAGCCCTTCTCCATGTTGATGGAAGGATAATTCAATAAGTTCCCCAAAGAAAATTCTTTATAAGCGTTGCCATTATTCTACATTTTGCAAAGAGTAAATATAGATGAAATAATATTGGAAGAAACAGAGGATAATGAAGCTCAGGTGCAGGCTGAAGATGCATAATCAAATAGCAATTAATTAAGTACAGCGTTACAAGGCAAAAGGGAGAGAGGTACTGACGAGAGCAATGCAGAGCCCATTATTGTTTTGAGATCATATGATCCTCTGAGCAAGGAGATTCATCTGAAATTACTTTTCATACAAGAGAGAAGGTAAGGCACAAGCAGAAATTTATGAGTTCAAATTTTGAATTGATATCATAGACAGTACCTGACGGCAGGGCTCCCAGCAGTTCTAATAGGGGTTTGGCCACTAGAGTAGGGGTAAAGTGTGGTACAGTTGGGGCTGTGTTTTCTGTGGCTGCTGATCTATCTAATTTAACAGGTATCACTACCTTTTCCAAATACATAGTTTGTACTCCTTGAGGATCTGCACTCAGGCTCTTCCTTTTGGACATCTATTACGAAAGAACAACATTTGACTGGAAAAACATAGTGTGACGACACATGGAATAGGTACAGAAAATGGATAGGTGTGGCATATAATCATATATGATGCTTAAACTAAGTAGATGGTGTAACAAAGTAGAAGTAATGCAAGAGGTCAGATACAAAATATGTGCGACCAATACAACTTTGCAAAGCTAGAGCAAGCACCTTGATGGGTGAATAAGATAGGCCATCCTCCACCATGCCAAGTTTGTTAGCCAGTGGATCGTTCCGCAATATTCCTCTCGTGCGCCCATTCTCATATTCATTTTGATAATGTTCAATATCTAACATGCATGAAAACATAAAAACAAGTGAGATTTTCTTTGTAATGCAGAAGTGATTCTAATCCAATACTGCCTCCCTGTAAACCCCTTTGTGCTATCTCTGTAATTCTTTTAAAAGATGCCATGCATGCTGTAATTTGTTGTGTGCATTAATATAATGTGGCCTACTACTCAAAATATGAGAGCTCCAGAAGTGATGACACTTCGCAGATGATAGCTTCAGCACATAGTAAAGAAGAACAAGTCGACCTGACCTGACAGATTCAAAATATACTAAGGGAGAACAACTCGACCTGACCAGTTGACCACAAGAGAAAAGTATCATCTTAAAGAAGAGCAGAAGAGCAAGCAGATTGAAGATATTATAAGTCTTTCAATACAATGTCGGTTGGCCACCCATGATGTCGTGGTATTCTCACGGGGGTTGTTGCAAGACGACATATGCCACAAGGGCTTAGTGTGAGGGTAAGACTGCTGCTGATAGGACCGGGAGCGGGTATGCGAGTAGCACGCGCTAGTTTACCCAGCTTCGGAGCTCTCTAGAGAGATAACACTCCTACTGTTGCATGTCTGAGTATATCTGGTATAGCTGGTACAGAGTTGCTCCTAGAGCTGTATCTGAGCTTAGTGCCATAAGCATCTGGCTTGGTATATGTCTCATATGTGTATGTGAGCTAGCTAGTGGCCGGCCATGCTCATGGCCGTGAGCAGATGAGTGCTCACGCGTGAGAGTGTGTGAGTCCAACCCATGATGGATGGATGGAGCTAGCTTTAATAGTGTGAGGTAGGCATGGGTGGTGGTAGCGTTGGTTGTAAGCTACCTTGGGTAGCTTACAGACCAAGCTATGTAGTGGCATGGCCTAGGCATGGTGCATGTCATGCTTGTCCCCTGGGGTACTTTATAAATCAGTACCCAGTGGACACGGTACACTGTAGATGACGTTGCGGTATGGCCGTCTCGTCGATGTCTTGTCGGTGTCGGATCGAGCTGCAGCAGGCAGCCGGCTGGTGGGCGCAGTCGGCAGCCGGCTGGTGGGTGCAGTCGGCAGCCGGTAGCCGGCCGGGCAGAGCAGTCGGACGGGGAGCCGACAGGAGCAGCCGGGCAGTCGGACTGAGGGGCTTTGCTAGCCCCGATGTCTTGAAATATTATCTTGCCATCTTCGGGGTACCCGTGGTCAATTACTCCAACAGTAGCGCCAAGCCTACGGGCAACTTGGCAAAGTTGGGCGGAGGTTTTTTGGCGAGTGTTCATGGAAATGATTATGAAAAAAGACAAATTTAGTCCATGTAGATATATCAAATGTTTCCTTTTAGCATTGCAAGTTTTATGCGGAGGGTGCCGACTCGGTTTCGTCCGAGCCCCCTTCTATCTTTTTCATGTCCCCTCCGCTCTTTGGCTTGTGCTCTCGCTAGCCGGACAGCCGCTCTGCGGTCTGTGGCTGAGAGTGGGTCGCGGAGTGGAGCATACAATACTCAGACTCTGGGAGCGAATTTAACCGAGCAGATACTCATAAAGGAAACGGTCGGGTCGCCCGAAGCATTTTTCTTTCCAGACGTTTTTCGCATGGGTGGCCTCCAGCATTCACTCTTGCCAGTCGGACAGCCGCTCTGCGGTCTGTGACTGAGAGTGGGCCTTTGGTACCGCGCACGCTACTAAGCCGTCTGCGGGAACTAACGTCTCAGGCCAAGCGGCCAGCCCCCGGGCCAACTCTGGCTCGCGCTGGGGTGAACAGTAGTGCAACTGTAATAAATGCGGAGATAGCCCCCGAGCATCGCTTGAGGTTATCCGTGCTTTCGCGGTGCAAAAAATATGCGGGTGAGGAGCTCACATTGATTTTCGTGTAGTCACGGTCGTCGAAGACAGCTGGCACGATTCGACGCTTGCGAAGCGCGCCGGCGCACCCGCTGGGTGTAGTTTTCGAGCCCTCGGGTGCTCGAAGAGGGGTCCTGGCTGGTCAGGCTCAACCGGCCAGGCGGCGAGGCGTCTTGCAATGCCCCTTTTCGTCTTTTTCTCTTCTGCCGGCTGCTGGCAGCCGGACAAACTCTTCTTGTTTTTGCTTCTTGCAATCTTCCATGGGGGCGCGCCAGCGCACCCACTGGGTGTAGCCCCCCAGATTCGGGCCGACTGCTGAGCAATCGGGCCGGATCTCCCGGCAACCACTTTGTCTTCTTCTTTGCGGGGGCGCGTAAGCGCACCCGCTGGGTGTAGCCCCGAAGATTCGGGCCGACTGCTAAGCAGTCGGGCCGGATCTCCCGGCAACTACTTTGTCTTCTTTCTTGCGGGGGCGTGTCAGCGCACCCGCTGGGTGTAGCCCCCGAGATCTGGGCCGACTACTGAGAAGTCGGGCCGGATCTCCCGGCAACTACTTTGTCTTCTTCTTCGCAGGCGCGTCAGCGCACCCGCTGGGTGTAGCCCCCGAGATCTGGGCCGACTGCTGAGCAGTCGGGCCGGATCTCCCTACAACTACTTTGTCTTCTTCTTCGCAGGCGCGTCAGCGCACCCGCTGGGTGTAGCCCTGAGATCTGGGCCGACTGCTGAGCAGTCGGGCGGGATCTCCCGGCAACTACTTTGTCTTCTTCTTCGCGGGCGCGTCAGCGCACCCGCTGGGTGTGTTATCGAAGCAAGAGGCATTACAGCCGGCTTGGCACAGCCAGCAGCGCGGGTCATGACTGACCCTCCGAGTGGCGAAGCAGGCGGACGAGTCATCCAGACTGTTTTTTTTCAGCACCCGACATCTCTTTCTCTCTCTCTTTTTTTCGTCAGCCGGCTGGGAACCCGGCCTTCCGACTTTTCTCCAGCCAGCTCTTCTCTTCTTTTTCTCTTCTCCAGCCCCTTTTCTTTTTCTCTTCTCCAGCCGGCACCCACTCCCCCTTTCTTTGGAACGAGTACCCGGCCACGGCAGTTGAGCTACGCAAGCCGGCCTGGGAGCGCAGAGGGGCCAGGGGGCAGGACCGGCCGGGTGGCGGCGGAGCCGGCAGGCAGCGAAGCCGGCTGTCCGGGTCGCGGCGGAGACGGAGGCCGGGTTGCGACGGAGACGGCAGGCAGCGGAGTCGGTCGTCCGTGTTGCGGGGGAGCCGGCAGGCCGGGTCGCCGGGCAGAGCCGGCCAGCGCAGGAGACCGGGTCGCGGCAGCAGCCGGCGGCCGGGTCATGGCAGAAGGCGGTGGCCGGCACGCGGCGCGGGAGCGGAGGTGGCGGGCCGGGTTGAAGACGACGCCGGAGCAGCTGGTCGGGGTCGAGACGATGAGCAGAGGAGGCCGGCGTGCCTCTGTAGGAAGCCGAGTTGGTGGTGCTGCGGGGCGCGGGCGGGATCGGAGCCGGCTGGGATGCGGACGGAGCCGACGCTGCGCGCGGAACCGGACGGAGGCGCGAAGCCGACGCGGAGAGCGGCGCCGGCCCGAGGGTTGGGGGCGAAGCCGGCACGGGAGCCGTGACTCGGTTGGGGGCGACGGAGGCGCGTGGCCGGATGCTGGGGAGGCGCAGCCGGCCGCGATGCGGGCAGAGCGCGAGCCGGCTGGGGAGATGGGTCGGCCGGGTCGAGGAAGCAGCCAGCGCGGGGGAGGCGGCCGGCCCGGCATGGAGTCGGAGCAACCGGCCAGGCGCAGGCGGCATGGTGGAGCAGGAGGCCAGGCGGACGCGAGGCCAGGCGGCGCAGGGGAGCCGGTCCAAGGCCAGCGCACATGGCGCGTAGGCCGGAGCGGCGCAGAGCGGCGCCGCCGGCTAGCGGCGAGCAGGGCCACACGCGGCTTGGTGAGGCGATGGGGAGGCGGCACACGGCCGGACCCGGCGTGGTGTGGGATGCGGAGGACGTGCCTGGGAGATGTAGCGGACGGGGACGGGAAGGCAGGGAACCCGGCAGCGGCGGCGATGCGTGAGGGCCAGCAGAAAGCAGCAGTAGCAGGGTGAGGGTGGCGCGCTGGACCGGAGCGGACCCGACGCCGCGGTAGCGGTTGACGGCAGCACACTACTAGAAAAAGGGCTATAGATGGGATTGACACTAATGGCGCACCACCTTCTGATGCACCATTAGAGTTGAAACTACTAATGGCGCACCTGGCACACGGTGCGCCATTAGTATCAAAAAAAAATTGAACTAGTGCGCCTGTCCAAACATACTAATGGCGCATACACAGGTAGTGCGTCATTACTAGTTGTAACTAGTAATGGCGCACCTGCCAGAGAGTGCGCCACTAATGTTGTTTTTTTATTCCTTTTTTTGCAAAACTACTAATGGCGCACTCGCACGCGGTGCGCCATTACTAGTTTAAACTAGTAATGGCGCACCGTGGTGTTGTGCGCCATTAGTATGTTTGTTTGTTTTTTTTGCAAAACTACTAATGGCGCACCACCCAGGGGGTGCGCCATTAGTAAGCTGGATTACTAATGGCGCATTTGTGGTTGGTGCGCCATTAGTAAGTGGGCAGCAACAAGATATTTTGGACAGCCTCTCCTCCCACACTCACTTTCTCCCCACTTCATTCTCTCCACCGCCTCCTCCTTGTCTCGGGTGCCTCCTCTTTTTCACCTCATTTCCACCATAAATTCATTCAAATTAAGTGGTTAAGTTACCTTGTTTTGCTAGGTAAGTAAGGGCGGAAGCTATATTTATGTTGTTCTCCCTGCAACAATGTGCACATGCACTTTTTATGGCCTAGCTAGATCTATGTATGTTCGTGGTGTTGCATATGTTTGTGATTTTGCATATGTGTTTGTGTTTGGAGGTGTACCGGTATTTGAAATGCGATAGTTGCCAATATTTTGCCGGAATGTTGATTCATTTCTGTTTCGGTGAGAATTTTGGCATTAAGCATTCTTTTTGGTCCTATTTTTAGGGAAAGTCATGCCAAATTTTTTCTTGGTTCTAAAATATCGTTTTGCTCTACCCCGCAGGCGACCATGGTCCGCACGATGACCGAAGGCATCGTGAATAGGTTTTTGAGGTCCGCGAAGGCCGAGATGCTTCAAAAGAACGAGACGGAGATAAGATGTCCGTGTCGAAGATGCAAGCCGAATAGCCTTATAGCGGACCCGGATTCCGGGCAGGTGCGGGACCACCTGCTCTTGCGTGGTTTCATGGATGGCTATCGGTGGCAAGGTGATGAAGATGACTACGAAGTCGTCCATGGGGGCCGGGCAAGAAATGAGGAAGGGCAGCAAGACAACCACCGCGGCTCGGGCGGGCGAGAAGATGAAGAATCCCCAGGAGATGATCACGAGGGTGATGCTATACACAGTCATCATGTAGAAGAAGATGCAGGACATGATGATGATGCTGGCGGAGCAGACGAAGCTGGACCATCGATGGGCTGGGTGCAGGACCCTCATATTCAAGAGCTGCTTCTCAAGCAGACGGATAACGCAAGAGCTGCCGCCCGAGAGAAAGCCAAGATGGATCAACTTGAGTTAGACGCGGTTACTCCATTGTATGAAGGATGCAGGCCCGAGGATACCCGCCTTAAAGTAACGCTCATGGCTCTGGAGATGAAGGTAAAACACAAAATGACCGACGCATGCTTCGACGAGAACATGTCATTCTGGCACGAACGTCTTCCCAAGGGGAACAAGTGCCCGACCAGTTTGGAGGAGGCGAAGAAAATCGTGTGTCCTCTGGATTTACCGCACGTGAAATACCATGTGTGCATGAACAATTGCGTCATTTATCGGGACGAGCACGCGGAGTCTACCATATGTCTGGTGTGCGGTGTCACTCGATACAAGAAGAGGAAGAAAGCTCCTCGAAAAGTGGTGTGGTACTTTCCGATCACTCCTCGTCCGCAGTGGTATTTCGCGGACCCTAAGGTACCAAAGCTCCTGCGTTGGCACGTGGATAGGGAGGAGAAGAAGCGAGAAGATGACGCAAATGATCCGGAGATAGATAAAAAAGACAAGATGCTGAGTCACCCTAAGGATGCGAACCAGTGGCAAGCGTTGAACTTCGAATACCCAGAATTTGGGAGCGATAGAAGAAACATGATGCTGGGCGCGAGCACCGATGGAGTCAATCCGTTTGGCAGCCAGAGAAGCACACATAGCACCTGGCCTGTGTTTGTGTGGATGTACAACCTTCCCCCCTGGTTGTGCATGAAGAGGAAGTACATTCACATGAGTATGCTAATTGAAGGGCCGAAACAACTAGGGAACGACATCAATCTGTATCTGGGGCTGCTGAAAGAGGAGATTGACACGCTGTGGAAAACGCCAGCCAATACGTGGGACGCCGCAGAGAAAGAATATTTCCCTATGAGAGCCGCACTTCTCACGACGGTGCATGACTATCTCGGTTACGGATATCTTGTGGGGCAGGTAGTCCACGGATTTTCTGGATGCGTAAGGTGCATGGATGACACAACGTGTCGCCAGCTAGATAGAGATCCCGGGTCTTCGAAAACCGTGTTCATGGGACATCGAAGGTGGCTTCGCGACGATGACCCATGGAGGAAACGCAAGGATCTGTTCGATGGTGAAACCGAACCCCGAAAACGCCCGTGTACGAGGAGCGGCGAGGAAATAGACAAGCTGTTGAAAAATTGGAAAGACTGCCCACTGCCAGGAAAGAAGCAAAAGGCGCCAGAGCCGCTGCTGAAGGTATGGAAAACGAGGTCTGTTTTCTGGGACTTGCCGTACTGGAAGATCCACCGTGTGCCTCACAGCCTTGATGTCATGCATATCACGAAGAACGTGTGCGAGAGTCTTCTTGGTACCCTGCTCAACATGCCAGAGAGGACCAAAGATGGGCCGAAAGCAAGGGCAGACTTGAAATCAATGGGCATCAGGCAGGAGCTTCACGCTATATATGATGATGATGATGATGATGATGATGATGATGAGGCGAAGCAGGACACAGAAAGTCGTCGCAAAGGGCAAAAAGGCCAAGAAGACCGGAAATGACTACCCTCCCGCGTGCTTCACTCTAAGTCAGGAGGAGATCGAGCAGTTTTTCACATGCCTCCTAGGAGTAAAACTTCCTTACGGTTACGCGGGGAAGATAAGCAGATACCTAGACCCAGCGAAGCAGAAGTTCAGCGGGATGAAGTCTCACGACTGTCACGTGCTGATGACGCAGATACTTCCAGTTGCAATCCGTTGGATCATGGACGCGCACGTCCGTGAAATGCTATTTGGCCTATGCAACTTCTTCGACGTCATCTCTCGGAAGTCGATTGGCGTGAGGCAACTCAGAAGGCTACAGGAAGAGATCATGGTGATACTATGCGAGCTTGAGATGTACTTCCCGCCCACATTCTTCGACGTTATGGTGCATCTGCTGGTCCATATAGTGGAGGATATCATCCAACACGGGCCGACATTCATGCACAGCATGATGCCGTTCGAAAGGACGAATGGTGTCATCAAAGGATACATTCGCAACATGTCACGTCCAGAGGGAAGCATAGCCAGGGGCTTTCTGACCGAAGAGTGCATCTCCTACTGCACGAATTATCTAGGCATTAAGAACCCCGTTGGTCTGCCCGTCAACAGGCACCTCGGCAGGCTCGCTGGATGGGGTCACCGTGAGGGTCGCCGCGAAATGCATGTTGACTTCGAGGGTCGACTCGCCGACTTTGAAAGAGCAAACCTAGTCGCGCTACAACACATAGACGTGGTCGATCCTTGGGTGGTAGAGCACAAAACCTTTATTAAGAAGACGTACAATGACCGAGGCCAATAGAGGACGGACGGAGATATACTCAAAGAGCACAACTCATGTTTCACGCGTTGGTTCAAGCAGAAGCTTCTGTCGTACCCTTTACATGAGGATTCTTCCGCGGAAGAACAACTCATATTCGCCTTGTCACAGGGCGCCGAGCACAACCTGATGACCTATGAGGCGTACGACATCAACGGCTACACATTCTACACCGAGGCCAAGGACATGAAGAGCGATGGTTATCAGAACTCCGGGGTAACGATGGAATCCTACACCGGTAACGACAAGGACAGATACTACGGAAGGATCGAGGAGATCTGGGAGCTGAGCTACGCTGGAGAGAAGGTCCCGATGTTCCGTGTCAGATGGGCCAAGAACGTCATAAAAGAAGACCGGTATTTCACCACCATGGTTATACCCGAAGCCAAATCCAAGATCGCGGGCGCAAACGTCACCGCGAAAAATGAGCCATGGGTACTGGCTTCCCAAGTGGACCAATGCTTCTTCATTACCGACCCGCCAAAGCCCAGTCGTGTTGTCGTGAGGAGAGGCAAAAGGAAGATCATCGGAATGGATGGAGTAGCCAATGAGCAAGACTTCGACAAGTACGGCGACCCGAGGATCGAACATGACGACGATGATGAAGAAGCAGGACCACCCTACCTAAAGGACGTCCGTTCCACAGAAGAACTCCATTTGCAAAAAAGAAGGGCAAGAAGAATGTGAACAGATAGCTAGCTAAGATCGATTGTATTTAAATTGTAGCCTTCATTTCTCGATTGTATTTCATGGGCACTTTTTGAACTATCATGAATATTTTCAAATTTCATGGACACTCGATCTCGATCCCCCTCCATCTCGATCGCTATCCCACCTCGCCAGATCCAGTCCCCCTCGCCGCCGAGCACCCCCCGGTCCACCAGCCGCCG
>NC_041393.1:665384693-665385261 GCF_002162155.2 Triticum dicoccoides
CCCGCACCCTCCACCTCTCCACCGGCATTACTGTTTGATGATATTTTTAAAAAAATTATTACTGTCTTATAAAAAATATTACTGTTATGATTTAAACAAGTTTGAACATATTTAAACACAAATAAGTATCAAACAGCATTTTAAATGAAAAACAAAAATTGTGGAGCCTGGGAATCGAACCCAGGACCTCCTGGTGTGAGAACTGGGTGCTGACCAGTCGAGCTAGTAAAGGGAGTTGATGTGGATCACGTCAGGTGGAATATAACATGTTGGCTCGAGCAGAAAAAAAATTACTAATGGCGCACCAGGGTGAGGTGCGCCATTAGTGTGGATGTACTTATGGCGCACCGAGGGGTGGTGCGCCATTAGTATTGTGCCGCCCCCATCCATAGTTCCTCCCCGGCGAGGCCCACCTCTCTCCCTCGCCCTCGATCCCCTCTCTTTCCCTCGCCCTCGCCCTCGATCCCCTTCCCCGACGCCGCTGCCCCGCCCCCTCGACGCCGCCCCGACGCCGCTGCCCCGCCGCCTCGACGCCGCCCCGACGACGCTGCCCCGCCGCCTCGACGCT
>NC_041393.1:665385494-665430046 GCF_002162155.2 Triticum dicoccoides
ACGCTGCCCCGCCGCCTCCGTCCCCCATCGTCGCTGCATCCAGGCGAGACGCGGACACCCCCCCCCTCCTCATCTGGACACCGCCCTCCTCGACGATGACCTGCCTCTGCCTCCTCTTCAACGCCGGAGCCGCTGCCGACCTGCCTCCGCCTTGTCACCGGGCGGTGAGCTCCTCTTCTACTCGTCCACTAGTGTGCCTTGTCTTTGTATCTTTCACCTGATTAGTAAAATGCTTATGAGCATCTAAGAATTGTACTACTGCTAGAAACTTAGCACAATCATCCTATTTTCCATTTTTGATACTGCAATGGTGTCGTCTTTTGGTTGTTATACTATAGGCTTTTTGCAAGGCATGTAGACAAGTCGATGCTCCTGTCCATTCTAGCATGATGTACTTTGTTAGAATTCTGAAGATTAGTGTGTCATTAGTGCTCCTATGAATTCTGAAGAAAAAACAGCAGGCAGCAAGAAACCAAGCATCACCCTGGTTCTCCTATGAATTCTGAAGATTAATGTGTCACTAGTACTCATATATGTGGTGTTGTCAGCATTGAGGGCATTATCTGAAAATTATTATTTTGCGATTCCATCTAAACTGTAGTTACCTTATTCTACAATGTTCAGGGACATGCTGTAATTTTATTTTTCTTATGGGACTTTGTGCAAGCTGTACTAAATTTTCAGATTAATATAATGCAGCTCCAGCCGATGCTATATGTATCGGAGTTTGTAGGGACCATTTTATCTGAATTTTCATTGACCATGTGTATCTGAATTTTGCACTGAGCTGATGCTGATGGATGCGTAGCCAATGCGTAGTGTAGTACTGTCCACTGACTCATCAATATGTTTTATGTTTCGACATGCCTGACTCATCAATATGCATTGTAGCTGTGAAAGTGCTCGGTTTATGATTTCTTGATGCAATGCCTTTGAGTCTGGCTATTCAATTCAGAATTTATGTGAACACCTGAAATGATAGATAGTGTAGGGAACTGCGGCTACCAAACATATGTTATATACTCCAAGATTTATTGAAGTTGTTATCTTGTGTTTTCCTAGCATCTCCCAGCCAATGCAGCATGTGAACAATAATTGAATGTTTTGCTCAGGCTTCAGTTCTTATGCCATTTTTTCTTCAGAAGGCTACACCGTGGGGCTCATCTTCAAGAGACAATCCACCTGACCTGCTTGCTGCAACCACTCAGGTGAGTTTCTTTGCCCCACTCAAGTCCAGAGGCCCTCCATATGTGTGGATGTCATGAATATGTAGAGATGCCTCCTTATGTTTGGCACTGATTTTTTATATTGTCTGATTTGGTTGGTTACTAGGATTCTTGCTCCCAACGACTCAGCTTCCAGCAGCGGTGCAGCGATCCCCTTTCCGTGCTTGTCACTGCATCCTCCACCAGTTGGTGAGTCTGGATGCTGCTGTTCTTGGTAGGATGAACAAGTGGCACCTTGTAGGGTCTTGATTGGTTATGTTGCAAACTGAATATGTAGCTGCTAGGACCCAGTTTCCAATCTAGTCTGTAGTAGTGACATGCTATTTTAGATGGTCTATTACTATGTAGGACCTTAATTGGTGGAGTCTCAACGCTGAACTGGGTAGTAGTTAGGAGTCAATTTCTTTAATCCTAGTGTAGCTGCTCTCTTAATACTTGTCTGTAGGTTCTTAATTGTTGGTGTCTCAAAAACTGAATATGTTTTCATAGCATAACTTGAGGGATAGCATAACTGAATATGTTTTCATAGCATAACACAGTGCACTCTGTTATGAACTATATGTTGTCTACTCTAGTAGGCTCATCATCCAGTTAGTGCAGTGCATGCATTAGTTATTAGGAAGTCAAGTATGATCTCTGATCTCTTCTTCATAAGGGGTATGCAATGTAGTTCCTCCATACAGAGACACTGTCCAGAAACGATTGACCCGGTTCATCCTACTTAGTTATGTAGGTTAATATGATTCTGTATGAAAATTTTGAAAAGCAATTTCTTAGATACGTCTTACAATCTCACCTTTGTGCAGTTCCAGGCATTGTATGTATGTATATCTTGCGGATTCGATGACTGCCTAAAAAAACGAGTAGGGGAGAGTGAGTTTAAGCTTGTGTTGATTTGGTCACTGATATCTGTCGTCAGTCATACTACCAAACAGTAGGTAGGCGGTCTGTTAATTTCTAATGTGGGGAAAATGCAGGTCCTGTAGAACTAGAGACTGAAAGCTTTGTTATGTCTCTCAGTTGTTGTGGGAAATTTGCAGGCTCTGTAAAAGTAACCATGGTACCAACAACAATGCCATCTTACTGTAGAATTAGAATACATGGATGTACATGATCAGCTCAGCTCCCAAACTGCCATTCATCACATCAATTTCTCCTTATGTAACTCCAGTCAAAATTTTATGTTGGTCTACCTAGTAGATGCCCATGGTTTTATTTTATGTTTGTTCCTATCAATACAAATGCTGAGGTATGTTCCATTTTTACTGTTCTTTGTGATAGTTTTTGCAACTTTACTTCCCATCTTAAGGCAAGCCCCATTTTTACTGTTCTTTGTTAGCAGAGCTGCTTGTTTCTAAGAACTTTGATACTATTTGGATCAAAGTTAAATGAGCACATAGATGACAAAAAAAAGTTCAGATTGTAAAATGTTCATTTTGCTGCTAGTGCCCATTTTGAGTAATTGCTTAGAGGGATGATCCTGTGTGAGTTGGTGGAGTGATTTGTTTTCTACATAAAGCTCTTTAGTCAGGCTGGTTTTCGTGAAATACACATGAAGCTTCACCAGCTCCTGTGGCTGTGGGATCCATGTGACATGTGACATTGCATCCATGTCCACCTGGGATAATGATTTTGCAGGTACCCCGAGAGGCCCTTGAGTTTGCCGGAATGTCGATTAACTTCCGTTCCGGCAAATTCGGGTACTCCATATGTCCTATTTTCAGCAAAGGTCATGCTGATATTTTCCGTGAATTTTAGCATGACTTTGCTAAAAACAGGACATATGGGGTACTTGTGACTAATGCATGGGCCGGGGTATCGTAGTAGTTAATTAAGTAGGATCAAGTGCCCCGGCGTACTTGTGACTAATGCATGGCTTTTAGGGTGCCTCGGTGTCGATAAAAACCGAAATGATGAAAGCTTAGGCTTTTAGGGTGCCTCGGCGTCGAAAAACCCTCAATGATAAAAGCTTAGATTTTAGGATGCCTCGGTGTCGACAAACCCTAAATGATGAGACCATGATCTTGTTCCTTGACAATAACCAACTTTTTGACCAAACTTTGTTTCTATTTAGAGAGAAACATGGCCCACAACGATGAGGCCGGGGGTTCGGGCGGCAAGGCATTCTGGGAGCTGCCCCAGGAGATGGAGGAACAACCTCACTTGTATGAGGCCGCCGCCTTCCCCACCGATCCTGAGACCACGGATGGTGCCGCCGAGGATGACAACACTGATGCCACCACTGATGGTGCCGCCGAGGATGCCACCACTGATGATGGCGGCGCACGCACAGATGGCAGCCAACCGAAGAGGCAACGGAAGGACCGGCGCCCGATCGTGCTCCGCACCCTCAAGGAGGAAGTTACTGAAGTGGACTCCAATGGGAATCCAACGACGCTCGAACGAATAGTCAAGGGGTACTCGCTTCAGCTCGGGTGCATTGTCCGGAGCACCGTCTCGATCAACACCGAGAACCTGAGGCATCCTGACCGAGGGAATTTGCGCAACCTCCTCTTCACGAAGCTGCATGAACGATACAAGTTCCCCGCTGAATTTGCAAACACAAGCCTCAAAGGGAATAAAGTGAACAATGCTGCCCTCACGAAGATGAGCAAGGCCCTGTCTACTTGGAAAAGCAATGTGAAGAGAATGATCGAGAAAGGTGAGAGTTATCAGAAGATCAAGGAGAAAAATCCTTCGATCACCGAAGATGACTACAACGACTTCAAGATCAATTGCTTGAGCACCGCAAGCTCCCAATCAAGTGAGTGGGGGAAACAAATGCGGGAGCTGAACATAGGGGAACACACACTCGGTCCCAGCGATTACAGAGTGGCGGAGCCTATATGGGACAAGGAGGAGGCGGACCGTGCCGAGCAAGGCCTACCGCCCCTCTTCGATAAATACGGTGACAAGCAGACCAGGAACTTTGTCAGGGCCCGGTACAAGAAGGACCCGAAAACAAAGGAGCTTACCACGGATCTGAAGACCAGGCAGCTTGAGCTTGTTCTGGTAAGAAATACACCCCCGCGTAATTAGCTCCATATGGTTGCATTCTAATTAATGAAGCCAAATTTCTAAATGGTTCACATTCCTTCCGCAGGCGACTGAAAGCAGAAGCGCGGGGTCGACTAAGAGCAACCCTTGGGACACCACTCTAAATAGGGGGTTGAATGTAATGAAGAACAAGGATAAGCTCAGTAAGCCGACGTCAGCTGGTCGTGTGGCCGGCAAAGGCTTGTCGACAAAATGGGGGTCATACTATACCGCTGGTGTGCGGAAGGAGAAAAAGACCAGCTCGGAAAGCCATGCGCGAGAGGTTTAAGAACTCAAGGCACATGTGGCGCGGATTCCGGAGATTGTCCAAGAGCAAGTGGAACAACGACTCGGAGCGACGATCACCGCCATTGTGCCTACCTTGATCTCGGGGTTGAGTGCGTGGATTGCGGGCGGCCAACAGGGGCCGCCCCCGATTCCTAGCTTCACAGCCAGCAACTCGCATAATGCGATGGCGAGGCCATTGGTGCCTCCGGCGGAGGCGACATTGGTGTCTCTGACGCCGGCACGGGAGCTTAATGCACCCGGGTGTACGCCGGCCGGCACCTCTGCAGCAAGCGGCACCTCCATCAACTGCACAACCGCCGTTGGCGGTGCGTCGACATTAGCCGAGCTCGACGCCATCATCACAGTAACTAATTAAGCCTCTCTCGGCCGAGGACTTCATCTCCTTGCCTTTGACTGGGCATCCCTGACGCCCTACATGTTTTCGCAGGGCGCCGCCGACGTTCCGTGCACTCTCCTCCACTTCGTGAACAACGAGTTGGTCGATGTCGCCAAGGGCAAAATCGTTCAACCGGGCAACCCCTTGTTCCACGGTACCCAGATGCCACCCAACTTCTTTAGGGTTCAACTGGTTCGGGTGCTGCCAGGCTGCGACGACTTGTTACCTCCGATTCGACCCGTCGGGGCCGACGATGATGACGTGATGACCCCCAGCGCCTGCCTGAGCTGGCCCCTGCTTTGGCCGAAGAGCCAGATTCGTTTGGGGGCGGGGGACACCACCCCAAAGACAGCACCGCCAGTCGTGTCGGTGCCAAGTCGGCCCCATGCAAGACCGCAGCAACGGTGCCGGACATCCCTATGCCACTGGATCCAAACATGCATATGGCACAGGATCAGAACGACGACGACGACGACGATGATACATTTGGCAACGTCGATCAGTACTTTGCCGATCATGGGTACGATGGCGACTTCATGGGGCCTCCTTCTCAAGAACCAAACCCAACAAAAGACGTGTGCGATCTAGCTGGTACCGCGGAGAAGCCAAGTTGCAACAGGCACCGTCTGGCGTTCAGCTCTTAGGAGACGCCTCCAGCTGCCGACTTCACCGAGCCTCAGATAGGCGAGGTGCGAAATATTATCAGCCCCAACACACTCAAGAAGGCGGTCTGTGAGCAGAACTCGGTCCCATTACAGGAGAAGAAGAAGGCACGCAAAAGAAAGACTAAGAAGGGTGCGAGCCAGCCAGCACCGAGTACGATCCGTGCTCAGGACGGGCCACCTTCACCGCAGGATATCTCGAGGAGGGTGCATGTGGCGGGTAGGGCGATGCTACCGACAAATATGCTCAATGCTGCAACCGGTGCTATGCGGAGTCTGCATGACAGTGTTCTTTCTCTGGAGAGAAGGATGTGGCATACCCGGTTTTCGCGGCCAAGGTGCCAAAGGGCAAGGGCTTTGTGGATAACTCCATCGGGCGTACGATCGTCCTGCGTTTTGATGACATCCACGCTATGTTGAACCTTCATCCGCTGCACTACACCTTCGTTCGGCTATTTTCGCTGAGTATGGAGATGCGGATCATTCGCGACAAGACCCCGGACATTGTGATAGTCGTCACTGTTGGACCGGCAAGTCATTGTGTCGATGTCACTGTTGGACGGTTGATTGTCGATGTCCTTCGTACCTCGGGGCAGTTCTACCTCAACAATCAACCGTCCAACAGTGACATCGACACAATGCTACAAATGCAGGCTGACAACGACCGTTATTTCATGACTCCCACGATAGACGGCGGCTTCATCCACGCTCCGGTCCCTTGAGTCGAGTCGAAAGCAGTGATGCTGTGTCTAGTTCTGAAACATCAATTGGCTCATGTTGTAATTAAACTTTAATGAACTTGTAGTATGTCTCTTTGGTTTCGAGAGTCGTTCAACTTAGATGTAATCGATGCTATTAATGTCTTGCTTTTCTCTTCCGATTGTTCTGTTGCATACTTATATATTGCTTATGTATTGTCTGTGAATTGGTACTAACGTTTCGTTTGGCTAGTGCATAGCGATGCCGACGTATGTCGTGTACAAGGGTAAGGTTCCCGGAGTCTACGATGACTGGGAGGAGTGTCGGAGACAGGTTCACCGATTCAGCGGTAACAGTTACAAAGGGTACACCACTAGGGCCGAGGCCGAATCTAGATACGCCCGCTATCTAGCGGGAGAGGGGAGGGAGCGTTGGAGGAACCGGATGAAGACGAGTTTCATCGTGATGATGCTCATCGTGATGACCGCAGCTCTCTTCTATGTGATGGTAGTTTAGATGATAGATATCGACTTGTAATGTGAAGACAAACTCGCTACTCGCGGTCTCGAGACTTGTAATATAATGTTCTATCTTTGTTCGGTCTTTTCAATTCGGAGACTAATATGATGAATTGTATTCAGAGACTAATATGATGAATTGTATTCAAAGACTAATCTTCTATTGTATTCGATGAATCTGTTGTTGATGTGTGCTGTCTATATTTTGTCAAATTATACATTTTGTAACCTGTGCAAAAAACAGAAAATAAAAAATAAAAAAACCTAATATTCATACTAATGGCGCATCACATGACAGTGCGCCATTAGTATGACAAAGCATACTAATGGCGCATCACTGGACAGTGCGCCATTAGTATGCCGCGGTTACTAATGGCGCATCTCGTGGCCGTGCGCCATTAGTATGCCAAAGCACCTGGGTATACATGGCCCCTGGGAGGCATACTAATGGCGCACCCTGGCCTATACTAATGGCGCACCAGTGGTGCGCCATTAGTATACCAGATACTAATGGCGCACCACCGGTGCGCCATTAGTAAAAATTACTAATGGCGTGCTAGTAATGGCGCACCAGTGATGCGCCATTAATGGCCAAATTAGGTGCGCCATTAGTAGCGGTTTTTCTAGTAGTGGCAGCAGGCCGGGGCATAGCAGCTCTAGCAGCAGCCAAGGAGCGTGGGTCGAGCGAGGCGGCCAGCGCAGGCGATGAGCAGCGGCCGCGAGTGGAGCCGAGCTCGTTTGTGTGTCGAGCATACTCAATGCCTGTGTTGCATCTGACAAAATGCATGGGAAGTGCATGACCATCATCCGGCCAGTATATGAGGAATATCTGGCTTGTGTATGGCCAATGGTTTGAATGTTTGACTTAGCAGCTAGCTAGCTTGCATAGATGGAGTATATGGAGGAGCGAGCGCTCGTGTGTCGGCCTAAGCAACGCGCAACGCGGGGGGAAGCAAACGCAAGCAGCGCGTGGATGGCCACGGTCGATCCAAACGAGGCCCTGCGTGCGGCGCGCGCGCGGACGGATAGCCGGCGTCGCAACGGTGGTGACGAAGAGGGCGAGGCCGACGACGAGGGCGCGCCATCCCACATGGCCGCTCCGGGGGTGGGTCGAAGTCGAGCTCCCGAGCGCTACCGAAGAGACGACGCGACGCCGTGGCGGAGAAGACGAAGATGGTCCCGCCCGGACAGCGAAACCAGCAGCAGTGTGGTAGCATAATAGTAGTACCACACCACGGTGGGCGCCAAATGTCGTGGTATTCTCATGGGGGGTGTTGCAAGACGACATATGCCACAAGGGCTTAGTGTGAGGGTAAGACTGCTGCTGATAGGACCGGGAGCGGGTATGCGAGTAGCACGCGCTAGCTTACCCAGCTTTGAAGCTCTTCGGAGAGATAACACTCCTACTGCTGCATGTCTGAGTGTATCTGGTATATCTGGTACAGAGTTGCTCCTAGAGCTGTATCTGAGCTCAGTGCCATAAGCTTCTGGCTTGGTATATGTCTCATATGTGTATGTGAGCTAGCTAGTGGCCGGCCATGCTCATGGCCATGAGCAGATGAGTGCTCATGCGTGAGAGTGTGTGAGTCCATCCCCTGATGGATGGATGGATGGAGCTAGCTTTTATAGTGTGAGGTAGGCATGGGTGGTGGTAGCGTTGGTTGTAAGCTACCTTGGCTAGCTTACAGACCAAGCTATGTAGTGGCATGGCCTAGGCATGGTGCATGTCATGCTTGTCCCCTAGGGTACTTTATAAATCAGTGCCCAGGGGACACAGTACACTGTAGATGACGTCGCGGTATGGCCGTCTCGTCGATGTCTTGTCGGTGTCGGATCGAGCTGCAGTCGGCAGCCGACTGGTGGGCGCAGTCGGCAGCCGGTAGCCGGCCGGGGAGCCGGCAGGAGCAGCCGGGCAGTTGGACTGAGGGGCTTTGCTAGCCCCTATGTCTTGAAATATTGTCTTGCCGTCTTCGGGGTACCCGTGGTCAATTACTCCTACACATGATGAACCAGAGCACACAGAGAAATACTATTCTTTCCGGTCTCTCCATATGTGGCTCACATGCATTTCGAAACTAAAGTAGGAACATTTAGCTCACCAATTAAACATCTCTCAGTTTTACTAATATCAGCAATAATATAACATATGAATTTGTACAACTAAGCTTGTTTAGCTCGATGGGTGGAGCAGTGCTATTACGACACGAACCACGTAGGCTTACTGTGGTCATCATAAAATGGGGAAAACATAAGCATGATGAGTACAGTGTTGACCGTGGCAGTGGGATGGCAGATCTGAAGCTGCAAACAGCGCAAAGGGTAGTTAGCAACCGATGTTTGCTTTGAAATAACAACTAAGATTTGGTATGGACAAGAAAGTATGGTCAATAAGTGACAAAGAAATGCAATTATGCTGTCTCTCTATATGTCGCGACATGCATTTGGAAACTCAAGTGGGACCTTTAGCTAACAAATTAAATGTGTCGGTTAACTAATATCAGTATCATATCACAATCATATTTGAACAACTAAGCTTTCGAATTCTGAGTGTTGTGTTGTGTAGCTTGAAGGGTGGAGTAATGCCAGTATGACAGAAAGCACCTACGCAGATCATAGTAGAGTAGATAAAAGGGGAAAACCCTAAGCATCAAGAGAAAAATCAGGAAAGTGAAACTAGCTGGACCAGTGGGTGGCGCACATGCTTTTCGAAACGAATATGGGAACATTAGGTGACCAATTAAACGTTCTCTGTTTTAGTGATATGAGCATCATATCAGATTCGTATTTCAACACGTAAGCTTTGGGTTGAGGTCTTGAGGAGCAGTGCTAGCACGACACGAAGCACCTACGATGATTGTAGTGAATATAAAGGGGGGAAACCATAAGCTTTATGAGTATAGTGCCTGTGCCATGGCGGATCAGAAGGTGCAAACCGGACAAAGCTACTTCGCAACCAATGTTTGCTTTCAACTAGCCACTACGATTTGGTACAAACAAGAAAAGTACAGTAAACAAATTACAATCTATTTTCCGGGTGAGATCAATAACTTAAGCACATATGGAAGAGTACCACCTCTCTTGCGACGTCGTGTAGGCCTATGCTGATACGTTGAGGGTGCTGCGAGTGCGATGGCTATTGTCACATCCCAAGCTTCTGGCATTGCACTAGGCTAACTTCATGTGTGCATCATGTTTAAACTTTGAAAGAAACTTGAAATGGGGATGTCCAAACCCTAGTACCAAATGGAATTCAAATAGGTTCAACCTAAAAATATTTTCAGTGAATCCAAATGGCTTTCAAAAATGTTCATCATTTCTGGAAAATGCTAGAACCATAACCGGAGGTATTGCACATTTTACCATGACATATTTGGTCACTGAATTAAATCATATGTACTTTGCATTTGGGCATTTAAATGCTAGTAAATATTTTAAATGCTCAAATAATTTTGGAAATAAATGTTGGCTGTTGGAATTAATCTAAACAGAGCCTATGATTATTTTCAGGATTTTTGAAGGTGTCTAATATTTTTAATAAAGCCACAAACTTATAGAAAAAAAGAAAAACATAATTTAAAAGGGAGAGAGAAGGACTTACCTGGCAGCCCAGCCAGCCCAGCCGGGCAAAGCCAGCCCGGCCCACCAGGGGCAGCACTGTCTTCTTCCTCTTGCCAAGAGGAGAAGCAGCTGCGTGCCCGGCGCGCAGGCGAGCCACGCCAGCTCCTCCCTGCCTGCCTGGCCTCCCCGATCTTCTGGACGACGCCACGCACCCTCCTGCACCGCTCTCACTCTCTCCCGTGCTCCTCCCCTCCTCTGTCTTTCTCCCTCACACCACCCGAACGCGCCCGCCGCCGCCGACGTGCACCACCGCGGCCACCGCCTCCCCCTCGCTTCACTGACCACCTCAAGAGCTCCGCCTCGTCACCCTAGACCTTCTGCACCGATCCAAGCGACGCCAGAAGCCCCCAATCGCCGTCCCCGCCGTCTTCTTCAACCTCGGTCTGCCGAGATCGCCATCACCGCCCCACTTGCTCCGGCCCCTCCCCGAGCTCGCCGTCTGCTTCAACCGACTCCCCGTGAGCTCCTCTTCCTCCTCCCCCTTCCCGTTCTTGCTCTCGAGCACCACAGCGACCGCACCGAGCTCGACCGCGCCCGCCACCGCCAGCACACGTCTTCATCGTGGCCACAGCCACGTTGGCTCGATTCCGAGCATGCCATCATCTTAAACGCAGTCGCAGAAGCCCATAGAACCTCCTCACGTGCCTCGCCGTGCTTCATAGCGATGGCTTCGACCTCGCCCGAACTCCGGCGACCGCCAAGGTCGTTGCCGGTGACGTTTCCGGCCACCCCGGCATCTCCCACCGCCACCACTCGGCGCGCGCGAGCTCCAGCTCCACGTAGCCGCTCTCCGCCGTCGATTTGGTCGCCGGAGGAGGAAACCCGCATCTCTCCGCCGTCCCTGGCCCTGCCGGCGACGAGCCCCGGGTCAACTCCGGTGAGTTTGACCCGGTTTGACCCTAGTTTGACTCCCCCTGAGTCACTGATGAGTGGGCCCAGGCCCCAACAAATCCTAGATTAGTTTTTAATTAAGTTTAATTACTCCACTGACATTTTTAGTTAGCAGTAGTTTAACACTAATTAATTTAGATTAGTTAGTTAGTCACTGACGTGTGGACCCCACATGTCAGGTTTGACCTGGACCCGGCTTCGTTGACCCGCTGACGTCACACTGACGTCAGGCTGACGCAGTAAATCATTTTCTGGATTTATTCTTTTTAGGAAATTCCAGAAAATAGTATAAATTTCTAAAAATTCATATAAAATCAACTGTAACTCCAAATGAAATAATTTATATTTGAAAAATGATCAGAAAAATCCAATCTATCCATCTGTACCATTTTCATGCATGTTTGAACAACCTAAGGTTTTTGTATATGGCAATTTGCATTTGGCATTTAAATAAGCACATATGGAGTTTGAATTTGAACCCTTGGTTCAAACCAACTTCATTTAATCTGTTCTAAGTTGCATTAGCCAAACACACTCATTTTGCCATGTCATGAGCATGCATCATATTGTGCATTGCATTGATTGGGTTCTTCCTTGTTTGCCGGTGTTTGTCCCCTCTCGATAGACGCGGTTTCGACGGTGAGTTCGATGACACCAATGAAGAACTATACTATCTTCAGAAGTGCCAGGCAAGCAAAACCTCCTTGTTCATTCTGATACAATCCCACTCTCTCACTCCTGCTCTCTTTTACTATATTAGGACAACACCGATTCAACTGTTACATGCTGCGGTAATTGAACCCCTTTTCCTCTGCATGACCTGTCATTGCCATAGTAAATAGATGAAACCCACTAGCATGAGTAGGAGTTGTTTGAGCCCTGATGTGCCTACTCATTCATGTTTGTTTGTCATGCCTGCTACTGCTTAGAGTTGAGTAAGGTTTGAGTCATCGGGGATGAATTGGAGGTGTGTGAACATGTCCTACTGTGTGTGAGCTAAGTGTGTGAACACGATTTGGTAAAGGTAGCAGTGAGAGGCCATGTAGGAGTACATGGTGGGTTGTCTCATTGAAGCCGTCCTTAGGAACTAAGTTCTGTGTTTGTGATCCATGAATAGTTACTACCACACATTGGGTTCCGGTAACTTGAACCCTCTCGACTTATTAATCAACATGATCTCTGTCCAGGAGTTGCAACTAGTTTCTGGTGTTTGTAGGTTGTGTTAGTAGTCTACCAAGTGGCACCCGGTACAGGTGGGCTTGGGACAGACTAGGCACCGTGGCACGGTGTACCAAGCGTAGATCCACCCGTCGAGGTGGGCTTGGGAACCCTGCACACATCGTTTGGGGCCGTGAGCGACACCCCGGCCGGATCTCCTTGCGGATAGAACCTGAATAGGCGATAAACCTGGACGAGAGACTTGTGTGGTTAGTCAGGTCGTGGCCGACACCCTCGCCAGGCTTCCGCTTGAAGGTTGCCGAGATACATGACGTGTACATGGCGGTAAGTGGCGAGAGCGTGTGTGAAGAAGTACACCCCTACAGGGTTAACATTATCTATTCGAATAGCCGTGTCCGCGGTAAAGGACTTCTGGGTTGCCTATACAGTTCATAGACAAGTGAAAGTGGATACTCTAAAATACGCAAGATAAGCGTGAGTGCTATGGATGGCGTTCTCGTAGGGAGACGGGAGTGGATCCATAGTGGTGTATTGATATGGTGAATATGTGGACTCGTGTGCGCCACCTCAAAAGAGTTACTTGCAGTCGTAGTTCAGGATAGCCACAAAGTCAAAGCTGGCTAGCTGCAGTCAAACCCCACCACCCCTTTGTTGATAATGATGCATATGTAGTTAGTTCTGATGTAAGTCTTGCTGGGTACATTTGTACTCACGTTGCTTAATTTATGTTTTTGTAGAGAGCCTTCAGTCTCGCTAGTAGTTCCACATGGACTTCAATGTTTAGCTTGTTACCTCAGCTACGATCTTGTGCCCTCAACAGGATTTGGTAGATAGTCAGGCTTCTCAGCCTTTTTCATTTGTAGATGTCTGTACTCAGACATGTTAAGCTTCCGCTTGTGCTTTGACTTGTATGCTCTGAATGCTGGGTCGAGAGACCCATGTCTGGAATATCTCGCTCCTCGGAGCCTATTGAATAAAATACTTGATTTGTAGAGTCATGTTGTGATGCCATGTTGTATTTGCACATATCGAGCATATTGTGTGTATGTTGTTGAAATGCTTGGTATGTGTGGGATCTGACTATCTAGTTGTTTATCCTTGGTAGCCTCTCTTACCGGGAAATGTCTCCTAGTGCTTCCACTGAGCCTTGGTAGCTTGCTACTGCTCCGGAACACTTAGGCTGGCCAGCATGTGTCCTTCTTCGTTCCTGTGTCTGTCCCTTCGGGGAAATATCACGCGGTGTCTACCGGAGTCCTGTTAGCCTGCTACAGCCCGGTTTACCGGAGTCCTGCTAGCCCAGTTGCTACAGCCTGGATTCACTCGCTGATGACCGACACGTTCGTTGCTGGGTCATGTATGCCTGTCCCTGTAAGTTAGTGCCACTTTGGGTTCACGACTAGCCATGTCAGCCCGGGCTCCTTGTCATATGGATGCTAGCGACACTATCATATACGTGTGCCAAAAGGCGCAAACAGTCCCGGGCTTGGTAAGGTGACACCCGCGGGAATACCGTGCGTGAGGCCGCAAAGTGATATGAGGTGTTACATGCTAGATCGGTGTGCCATTGGTATCAAAGCTTGACTGCCTGTAGGATTACCAAGCCAAACTGGTCAAAGTTGAGTCTAGAAATTCTTTAGTTATATAAGGGAATTGATTGTGGGATGGAACATAAGGCTCTTTTTACTCCTTATACCTTATGCCTTATGATCCGAGTCATCATATCTTTCCTACGGGGTTAAGAAACTAGGCTTTCTCTTCTTTCTATCAGGATCACGTGTTACTAATCCGTACATTCTTAGGATTGTTGGTTCCAGGCCTCAGTTCAGTTTCTACTACTTTGGTATGTTATCAATTGAACTAGAACCTTGATATGATGTTGTTGAGTGACTATGCAAATCCTTGTGTGAATGTCTCAAATCCTTTTTTGAGCATTTACAGCCGTTATGCTGTCCAAGTCATCCCAGGTTTCTAAACAGTGTGATGCATTTGCAAATCCCTTCCTCCTGTTTCTGTTGTCTCCTTGGCCAGGTTAACCACACTAAATTGCTGAGTTAAGGTACTATGTTGCCTCGACATATATGTTGGAGCTATTATTATGACCCTAGGTGTCTAGAGTATCATCTAGTAGTCTAGGCATGTTTTGTGATCCCAGTGTGATGACTCTGGCCATCATTCCCGAATGCATCCCGTGATGCCACTTAGTTAGTAGGCATTCCACTTCTGGGTTTTGAACCCGAGATTCACCCTACTTGCTTCATGTTGATAGTAACTGCTAGCTCCCTTAGGTTATTAGTAACCTTTGCATCAGTCCTCGAGGTCCATGGTATTTCCTTCTTCCAAATACTATGAACCGTTTATGGCAGAAGTTCTTTGAACCAAAAGATCACAACCAGAGCTCTTGATGAGTTCTCGATTCTATGTTGTGACTCTGCCAGTTCTACCTTTCCGCATGGGTTGTCCGGAAGAAATATGTTGAACTCGTTCGACATACTAATCCATGCATCCACAACTCAGGAAATCATATGTTCTTTTAGGTTGTCCCTCTTTAGTTGTTTTCTGGCCCTCGTCTATCAATTGATAGTCAAGAGTATGCGCATTCATTCATTGATGCCTTTTACTCTTGTGGTCCTTCAAATCATTCTATTCTGGAATGACTAGGAGAAACAAACCCCAGTACCTCATCCATATCCAGGATTGGGTCAAAGCAGTTGTACTCCGCAGATCAAAATACTAATCCTGTTTTTGTTCTGTTCCACCCTGGAGTGTTACCGTCTTTATATTAAGATTATCATGGGAATTGCACTCCATCCTATGAATTCTTGATTTAGTGATAATCTCACCATCACTACTCATTCCTCGGTTCCGTGTTGTTGTAACCGGAGTACCGACAAGTGAATCATGATGTGTGAACTCAATACTCCTAGCAATTGTGTTGCTTGGTAGTTAATGGACAATAATTCCATTCTTAGTGTGTTGGTTCCTGAATCATCATTCTAAGACTGATTGTGCTACCTAGTCCTTATTTCCGGTGCACTCTTCGATCAATGAGTTAGAATTGTGCCAATCCCTCGCTCTTTTGATCATATCATCTTGCCCTGAAAAGCAAGATTGTTCTCGAGCTTAGTAACTTATCGGTGGTTCATGATTTTCTGAATATCCTCTCGGAAGTATCACCAGGACGTCACCTGACCGCTATGATGAGTTCGTGAGCAAGTTGGTTGCTTGTAACCACCCTTCTCCAAGAATCTGTGTTGCTACCCCTGAGCTGGTTGGTTAAGCTAAACAACAACTTGGAGAGTTGAAGGATAAAAGCTTAATCCACTTAGTTCATTTTAAGGGATGTCTTGTATTTGTGTTGAAGAAAGATGATATCTTCATTGATTGGTCCCTATGATTAGTTCATGGACCTATCATCTTATCCAATCTTTGATTTGAGTGTGGGATAATCTCAAATCAAATCAGAACCAACGATGTCCGTAATGTTGTCTTACTCGTGGTTTTTCCTCGAGCATACTCCATTATATCTTTTGGTCTGACCAATGCTATCACCGTCTTCACATAATTGTGGAATTCCACTTATATGGAAACCTGGATGAATTGTTGTTGAGCCCATCGACAACATCCTTATCTTCTTCGTGATTTATTTGGACATTAAGCTAGTATTGGAAACTTCTATAAGCATTATCTTCATGTTCCGTTCATGAAGCATAGGCTTGGATGAAAGGAGCGACTTTCTCCAATTCACGTGCACTTGATGTAAGTTGTCGTCGTTGATCCGAGAAAGATTGTTTTTGCTTCCTCTGGAATCGTCCCCAAGTTGGTCATGCACATGTGCGAAGTATTCTATAGTTTGGTAGGTTGGCCGCCTCCATTCTATATGTGTTCTTAGCACACCAAGCCACTGATTGATTTGTTCAAGGATAATAAGTTCTATGTGCTAGTCCTGAAGGTACCAGACGGATTTGTACAAGATTCCGTTATCCTCGAAGATGGTTCCCAACCAGAACTCGGTAGTGTTTTTAGTATAAGACTACTAGTGGTCATGCTTGTCTGGGACAGTGTGTTCACATTTATGTAGCAAAACCAGCTCATGTTTTGGGGCTTGCTATCGCATTTCATTCCCCGAGAATCTTGCAACGCCGTCTCGTCGATTTGTGTTGCAAACTTTCGTTTTTCTTCTAGGCTTGATGAGTCTGGAATTCTCTGACACCAACCAGATTTGAATCTCAGGCACATATGATGGTTGGAACATTTACCAAGAACTATAATATTGGTCTCTCTGTAACCCGGTAAAGTGGATGTCGTGGTCAACACATCCAGCTGGAAGACCTACTGTTATAGTATCTTGATTCAGGAAGTTGGCCACCTCCCCATAAGGATCTCATAGGATTTACCTCCGTAGTTAATCCTTGCGGATTCTTGTGTTCCCGAAGTCCGACCTTTTACTTGATGTTCTAGATACCAAACCATTTCAATGAATGGGTTACACTAGCACATCAAGGAGAACATTAGAAGCGGAGTGCTAAATGTCTCTCGGTCGATCATCCAGATTTTGTTTCCTTGGCCCCGCCAAGGTGAAATCTGAGATGGTGTTATCTTCCTTTGCATCTGCATCTCTTCTGCCGGTATTCATCATGGTAGTACGTTGTTGCCAGGATCCTTGACACGGATATTGGTAAAACCTTGATGAATATGGAGATGCTCAAGTTCTTGAGAGCTCGCAAAAGCTCTAGGTGTTATCATCGGCACTAACTAGGATCGCTCCCAGTTTTCCTCGGTTATGCTATAACTTTTCAAACAGTGGACTCACTTTCTCCTGTTGAGCTTCTCCCCAGTTACTAAAATCATCCCTTGTGTTGTTTTCAACAAGGTAATCCACATCATCCATTCTAATCCGGGTATGCCATTCTACCGAACTCCTCCAAATGATCGATTGTGATTTGCCTTAAGCTGGTATCAAGAGTTTCAATAATCTTTGAATTAAAGGTAATTCTTTTTGCCACTTAAGATAATAATCTACGAATCACCCTCCTCCAGGATGTCCTGCTGTGGCATCATGGAAACTCAACTCCTCGCTACGTTGACAACCGTTCACCACCCTTTTAAGCGTGGAATTGTTGTCTACCTAGTGAACCCTCGTCATTTGTTCCACTCCATCCCTCTAGATGTGTGTTTTGTGTCTCAGCACGAGTGGTGTTGCTATGTCTCATTCCGTGAGTTGATCCTAAGTTGTTCGATCTTCGAGAAGATCAATCCTTCTAGAGTCTCCTTCTCCTCTCGTTGTCATGTTGGCTGGAGTTCTCAAAGCAAGACGACAAGACAAAGATGGTGATTGAATCAACGTTCATTTGAAGTGCAACCTAGATCGTGAAGATTGCGCTAGTTGCGTTTTCCCCTTCATCTTACCCTACGCCTGAATCTCGGGACGAGATTCTTGTTTAGTAGTGGTGAGTTGTCACATCCCTAGCTTCTGGCATTGCACTAGGCTAACTTCATGTGTGCATCATGTTTAAACTTTGAAAGAAACTTGAAGTGGGGATGTCCAAACCCTAGTACCAAATGGAATTCAAATAGGTTCAACCTAAAAATATTTTCAGTGAATCCAAATGGCTTTCAAAAATGTTCATCATTTCTGGAAAATGCTAGAACCATAACCAGAGGTGTTGCACATTTTTCCATGACATATTTGGTCACTGAATTAAATCATATGTACTTTGCATTTGGGCATTTAAATGCTAGTAAATATTTTAAATGCTCAAATAATTCTGGAAATAAATGTGGGCTGTTGGAATTAATCTAAACAGAGCCTATGATTATCTTCAGGCTTTTTGAAGGTGTCTAATATTTTTAATAAAGCCACGAACTTATAGAAAAATAGAAAAACAGAATTTAAAAGGGAGAGAGAAGGACTTACCTGGCAGCCCAGCCAGCCCACCACTGTAGCAGCCCAGCCGGGCAAAGCCAGCCCGGCCCACCAAGGGCAGCACTGTCTTCTTCCTCTTGCCAGGAGGAGAAGCAGCTGCATGCCCGGCGCGCAGGCGAGCTGCGCCAGCTCCTCCCTGCCTGCCTGGACTCCCCGATCTTCTGGATGATACCACGCACCCCCCTGGACCACTCTCACTCTCTCCCGTGCTCCTCCCCTCCTCTGGCTCTCTCCCTCGCACCACACGTACGCGCCCGCCGCCGCCAACGTGCACCACCGCGGCCACCGCCTCCCCCTCGCTTCCCTGACCGCCTCAAGAGCTCCGCCTCATCGCCCTACACCTTCTGCATCGATCGAAGTGATGCCAGAAGCACCGAATCACCGTCCCCGCCGTCTTATTCAACCTCGGTCCGCCGAGATCGCCATCGCCGCCCCGCTTGCTCCGGCCCCTCCCCGAGCTCGTCGTCTGCTTGTACCGACTCCCCGTGAGCTCCTCTTCCTCCTCCCCCTCCCGTTCTTGCTCTCGAGCACCACAGCGACCGCACCGAGCTCAACGCGCCCGCCGCTGCCACCGCACGTCGCCGTCGTGGACACAGCCACGTTGGCTTGATTCCGAGCACGCCATCGTCTTCAACGCAGTCGCAGAAGCCCATAGAACCTCCTCACGCACCTCGCTGTGCTTCATAGCGACGGCTTCGACCTCGCCCAAACTCCGGCGACCGCCAAGGTCGTTGCCGGTGACGTTTCCGGCCACCCCAGCATCTCCCACCGCCACCACTCGACGCGCGCGAGCTCCAGCTCCACATAGCCGCTCTCCGCCGTCGATTTGGTCGCCGGAGGAGGAAACCCGCACCTCTCCGCCATCCCTGGCCCTGCCGGCGGCGAGCCCCGGGTCAACTCCGGTGAGTTTGACCCGGTTTGACCCTAGTTTGACTCCCCCTGAGTCACTGACAAGTGGGCCCAGGCCCCAGCTAATCCTAGATTAGTTTTTAATTAAGTTTAATTACTCCACTGACATTTTTAGTTAGTAGTAGTTTAACACTAATTAATTTAGATTAGTTAGTTAGTCACTGACGTGTGGACCCCACACGTCAGGTTTGACCTGGACCCGGCTTCGTTGACCTGCTGACATCACACTGACGTCAGGCTGACGTAGTAAATCATTTTCTGGATTTATTCTTTTTAGGAAATTCCAGAAAATAGTATAAATTTCTAAAAATTCATATAAAATCAATCGTAACTCCAAATGAAATAATTTATATATGAAAAATGATCAAAAAATCCAATCTATCCATCCGTACCATTTTCATGCATGTTTCAACAACCTAAGGTTTCTGTATATGGCAATTTGCATAATTGGCATTTAAATAAGCACATATGGAGTTTGAATTTGAACCCTTGGTTCAAACCAACTTCATTTAATCTGTTCTAAGTTGCATTAGCCAAACACACTCATTTTGCCATGTCATGAGCATGCATCATATTGTGCATTGCATTGATTGGGTTCTTCCTTGTTTGTCGGTGTTTGTCCCCTCTCGATAGACGTGGTTTCGACGGTGAGTTCAATGACACCAATGAAGAACTATACTATCTTTAGAAGTGCCAGGCAAGCAAAACCTCCTTGTTCATTCTGATACAATCCCACTCTCTCGCTCCTCCTCTCTTTTACTGCATTAGGACAACGCCGATTCAACTGTTACATGCTTCGGTAATTGAACCCCTTTTCCTCTGCATGACCTGTCATTGCCACAACAAATAGATGAAACCCACTACCATGAGTAGGAGTTGTTTGAGCCCTGATGTGCCTACTCATTCATGTTTGTTTGTCATGCCTGCTACTGCTTAGAGTTGAGTCAGGTCTGATTCATCGGGGATGAATTGGAGGTGTGTGAACATGTCCTACCGTGTGTGAGCTAAGTGTGTGAACACGATTTGGTAAAGGTGGCGGTGAGAGGCCATGTAGGAGTACATGGTGGGTTGTCTCATTGAAGCCGTCCTTAGGAACTGAGTTCTATGTTTGTGATCCATGAACAGTTGCTACCACACATTGGTTTCCGATAACTCGACCCCTCTCGAATTATTAATCAACATGATCTCTGTCCAGGAGTTGCAACTAGTTTCTGGTGTTTGTAGGTTGTGTTAGTAGTCTACCAAGTGGCACCCGGTACAGGTGGGCTTGGGACAGACTAGGCACCATGGCACGGTGTACCAAGCGTAGATCCACCCGTCGAGGTGGGCTTGGGAACCCTGCACACATTGTTTGGGGCCATGAGCGACACCCCGGCCGGATCTCCTTGCTGATGGATCCCGAATAGGCGATAAACCTGGACGAGAGACTTGTGTGGTTAGTCAGGTCGTGGCCGACACCCTTGCCAGGCTTCCGCTTGAAGGTTGCCGAGATACATGACGTGTACATGGCGGTAAGTGGCGAGAACATGTGTGAAGAAGTACACCCATGCAGGGTTAACATTATCTATTCGAATAGCCGTGTCCGCGGTAAAGGACTTCTGGGTTGCCTGTACAGTTCATAGACAAGTGAAAGTGGATACTCTATAATACGCAAGATAAGTGTGAGTGCTATGGATGGCGTTCTCGTAGGGAGACGGGAGTGGATCCATAGTGGTGTATTGATATGGTGAATATGTGGACTTGTGTGCGCCACCTCAAAAGAGTTACTTGCATTCGTATTTCAGGATAGCCACCGAGTCAAAGCCGGCTTGCTGCAGTCAAACCCCACCACCCCTTTGTTGATAATGATGCATATGTAGTTAGTTCTGATGTAAGTCTTGTTGGGTACATTTGTACTCACGTTGCTTAATTTATGTTTTTGCAGAGAGACTTCAGTCTCGCTAGTAGTACCACGTGGACTTCGACGTTTAGCTTGTTACCTCAGCTACGATCTTATGCCCTCAACAGGATTTGGTAGATAGTCAGGCTTCTCAGCCTTTTTCATTTGTAGATGTTTGTACTCAGACATGTTAAGCTTTCGCTTGTGCTTTAACTTGTATGCTCTGAATGTTGGGTCGAGAGACCCATGTCTATAATATCTCGCTCCTCGGAACCTATTGAATAAAATACTTGAGTTGTAGAGTCATGTTGTGATGCCATGTTGTATTTGCACATATCGAGCATATTGTGTGTATGTTGTTGAAATGCTTGGTATGTGTGGGATCTGACTATCTAGTTGTTTATCCTTGGTAGCCTCTCTTACCGGGAAATGTCTCCTAGTGCTTCCACTGAGCCTTGGTAGCTTGCTACTGCTCCGGAACACTTAGGCTGGCCGGCATGTGTCCTTCTTTGTTCATGTGTCTGTCCCTTCGGGGAAATGTCACGCGGTGTCTACCGGAGTCCTGTTAGCCTACTACAGCCCGGTTTACCGGAGTCCTGCTAGCACAGTTGCTACAGCCTGGATTCACTCGCTGATGACCGACACGTTCGTTGCTGGGTCATGTATGCCTGTCCCTGTAAGTTAGTGCCACTTTGGGTTCACGACTAGCCATGTCAGCCCGGGCTCCTTGTCATATGGATGCTAGCAACACTATCATATACATGTGCCAAAAGGCGCAAACGGTCCTGGGCCTGGTAAGGCGACACCCGCGGGAATACCGTGCGTGAGGCCGCAAAATGATATGAGGTGTTACATGCTAGATCGGTGTGCCATTGAGTCGGGGTCCTGACAGCTGTCGGCGGTGGGGAAGAAGACTTTAGACGGCAGACGGCCGGGTCGGGGGATATATCCTGTTGCCGTGGATGAGGCGGTCGTAGGAGCGGCAACGGCAAGCTGGACGATGGCGTCGATGAAGCGAGAGGAGGCGATTAAAGGATCCTGGTCCAGCGCCGTGGATGAGAGACGTCCATCTCTTGCAGTGGACGATGGGGTAGAGGTAGCGGCTCCGACAAGGTGGAGGATGGGGTGGCGGACGGAGGAGGATGGCCGCAGTGCGAAGGTTGTCGTGCCGCCGACGGTGTATGAATGGGGAAATGGAGGGGAGGGGGATCTCAAACTTTGGGACGCGCTTCTCTGAAATGGGGGAAAGTTAAGAACTTATCCCCCGTTTAAAATTCCGAACATCGCGTCGGTTGGGGATAGGACAGTAATCCCGCATCTCCCAAATATTTGCCGGTAACTATTTCGGGCGAGGAGAGGGTGTTTTGCCGCCCACGGTTGGCGCCCGCGGTGTATGAACGGGGCTGACAGGTAGGGCGGTTTTCTCACGTCTGATGGAAGTTACACATCTGCCCCTATTTAAAATATTAGCCTACATCGATTTCGGAGGAGGAGAGTTTGTTTTGCCGCCCACCGTGTATGAATGGGGAAATGCAGGAAGAGACACATGTCTTTCGGACGAGCTTGAATCAAATGTGTTTTGCCGCCCACGTTTGGCACCCACCGTGTCTGAATGGGCTCAGAGGCCGCCATGTCACGTCTGATTGAAGTTACTAGTCTACCCCTATCGACAGCAGTGTAAATCCGGTCGATAAGGATGTACTCAGTGTCAGCGGTATACAGTAATTTCCATCTCGCAAACACTTGCTTCGGGCAGCCCACAAATTATAGTGGGTGTTTAGCCGCTTCATTCAAAACTTGGGAGAATTAGCATTCACGTTTGCCCTGGGACCTGGCAAACTAAATTCAAATCCAATTTGTATTCGATTACGAATATCCACAGATAATTATACGTTTTGTTATTTATTTCTTCAACACCACAACAAAGATTTATTCCACCTTTATATATGATTATGATTTAGAAATGTCGTGATCTTCGAATTCAGTAGGTTGGATACACTCTGATTCAAACAGTTATTTCATCCAATACAATATGCTCACACGAAAAACAGTTCACCTTATGTCAATCATACAAGTACTGAGGATTACCTCACCTAAAAATTTGGATCATTACAACACATGGACAACATGGAATTCCGGACAACATAGGGGGTCTTGCAACATAATCCATTCAGAGACATGACACAACATGCAAGTACAATAATCTAATGACAATTTCAACTGGTATCTAAAGAAGAATAGGGATTACCTTGGGCTTCAGATAGCAGAAACAGCAGGAGCTCCTCCATCTTCAAATGCAACATTCTTACTTCGTCCAATTCTTGGGTTGCTTGCATAATGCGTGCCGCTAATTCCGTAATCTCCAGCCTCAAGATAAAGATTACCTCATTCATGGTAGCCACACCATCTCTTTCTGCCTCTAGTAGAGCCTCAAACACTATAATATTTGTGCTCAGACTGCTCTCCGGTGGTGTTGCCTCTGAACTGCTACCATCTGGTAACATGGATGGCGCATTTCTTCCACAAATAGATTCTGGGGTTGTACATTGTGTCCTAGTGCGAACGGCATCCTGGAAGGTTTCCGCTGGACATAAGTAAGAGATAGTTATCGTATGATCCAGGCAGTAATCTTACATGGTAAACGACGGACGAATTATTGCTGAGCATGGCAAACTATATTTGAATGGTTCGAAGCAGCATCAGCCGAAAAGAAATTAAAATGGTAAGATGAAACTAGGGATGTAAGTGGCAAATAAACGACATCCGCCAGTCCCATCTAGTTAGTTTTTGCTACCTCCCTAGTTCATTTTCCTCAAAAAACAAAAACTCTTCTGAACTATCATACCACTAGTGGACTTTAATCGGGATTAAACGGGACCCAATTGACATCCCTAGTTGAAAGGGAGTGTACAACCGCTATATTTAAGTTGCCAAGGCATCTAAGCAGTTGAAATAATCTGAGAAAGCACTTAACAGTGTGGCCTCATATAAACTACGAAGACAGTCTTGTGATGAAGTTGAGAGGAAAAGTTAAGGACTCAAATGAAATAGGCATGCATTTATTTACGATAGTACAGCAGGCACTGCTGACATATTGGCCAACTCAGGTATAGCGTAACAACAAACAAGCATTCAAATCAAGCAATACAGCAAAGCAGACAACTGAACTATTTGTAATTCAGTAGGATTACACGTTGAGGGCACAAGCCAAGGAAGCAGCCCACTCGCATTACATTTCACATGTACTAAAACCCATTGGCTTACCATATGTTGCTGTGAAGCCTAGCTGTTGTTGCAATGTTCTTTGAAAATATCGTCAGCGTCCTGTAGTTGCAAATCTAGTTGTTGTAGTTTATTCTGCACCATCTATTTAGGTAAAATTAATTTTAATCGCATGCACTGGTCCGAATTGATCATCAGTGGTTCATCAAAACTAATGAAAGAAGGGTGTGTGCATACACGACAATATATCTGCTTCCCTCTATTTTTATGCTTGTTCGAGGTGCCGGCCCCAAAAGAACAAATATTTTGCTTGATGGGGTTGGCAGATCCATAATTAATAGATGCATCAAGAACACACAAACAAGTAATGAAAGGCTCGGAGCAGTGATGTAATAGCTAGCATCAGAAAATGTAGGCTAAAATGAACAAAAAGCAGCGGAACCACATGCTAGTTTGCTGATGTGTAATTAAGCATAGAGAACATTAACCAGTCTAATAGAACCAACAAGTGGCATCAGAACAAAACTAAAGCATATTAACTATACTAGTATGTATGCACGTGCAATGCATGTCTTAAAAGAATGGAGTGATTTTGGAGTGTGACTCGAAAAAAGTATAATGGAGTGATTTTGATAAATGGAATTCCACCCACAATTGTTTTTAATATTCACACAAAAAACTGTACATTCACATCTAAAATACTGGAGGTTCATTAAAAACTGTATGTTACTCTATTATTTTTTCTTCCCATTCTCCTCCCAAACCTTCTTACCTGGGCTCAAGTCTTCATGCGCTCCAGCAGTAATATAGCCCATGAGGCATCGCATATGGGCCTTTTTTTTTCCTGGAAGGGCCACGTGAATATTCTAGAACACAGCAGAGGCAACAACAGTCTACTGTTCATGGCGAATCCGGCTGATCTTAGCCCTTGGATTTTGGAGACCAACGGTTATGATTGATGTTCTGGATCCATCTCAAAACTGGTACACTATATAGTAGTACAGATATAGATATAGCTGTGCACTGGTATGTAATTTAGCACATGTAACATGTTCACTACCAGAAGTATGGCCCTACAAAATAATGCATCTCGTGAAAAAATGAATGATGCCCTGAAGAAATTCAAAGGTGCGGTGCTTATGCTAGGAAAGTGAACGTAGGCGTCGGCCGTTGGATGAAAGTACCTGATTCTCAGCGGCGTATGGGTATCGTTGTCATACTTGATAGCTAAGGATCGTCGATGGTGCTCATGTTGCGGTTGAGTTTGGGCCGGCTGTCACCATCGCTGAAGCGGCTCCGGTGCTACGGTTGCGGCGCCTGTCGACATACAAGAAAGCTCATCTGTGGTCAGTGAACAATTGCACCATAAAGAGAAAAACCGAAGGAGTACAAATCAAAATAACTTGATGAGGTTGCGGCGTTGGTAAAGCAGGGCCGGTGGAGTTGAATATGGCATCCGTGGAGCGGGTCCGCTACAATGGACGAAGGCTTCGGCGGGCGCGTTGTGCAGTGCTTTCGGTGAGGCGGATCTGTTGCCGAGGACGAGGGCTTGTATGAAGGGCCAGCGAAGGGGCGGACGAGGGAGTCAGTGAAGGGCCTACCCTGTGGTGGACGAGGGTGCCGGTTAAGCAGATCTGGTGCGGTGGACCATGATGGCGGTCAAGGATTTCTGGAGCGATGGACAAGCCAGTCGCTGAAGTGGCTCCGGTGAAGTGGTGAGTTGGCAGTTGGGGGTTCCAAGGTGCGGAAGGTAGATCCGGCGGGGTGTGAGGTCAACCGCTGCGGCGGAGGACTAGATTCGGCGGCTTGCCGTGGTTGGGGGTCGGGGAGGGGAAGGGGAGGGGCTCTGGGGAAGAATGTTGGGGGCAAAGAGGGGAAAACAATGGAGTTACCAAAGCAGCCCTTTTCCGTTCATGTGGCAGGGGTAAAATAGGAATATCGCAGGGCTAAACTTTCGGGCGCGTGATATTTCGATGTGAGCGGGAAGTTTGAAAGCTTTTGGCACCTAAAATTATAAGTATTCTGCTCTCGTACGGCCGACTATGATATCATGGCCGACAATTTGTTTGTTTTGCACGCAACAAAAAGTGCAAGTTTTGAAAATCAATGTCTCCAACTCGAAACTTAGATTGTCCATTCAATTCAAATATGGATCATTGAGCTACTACAAGCAAATACCATCATACGGTCCAATTCGAATGAAATTCCAAATGTGTTTATCCTAAATATGATGACAAAAGCAAAAATGTGTATGTGTATGAATAAAGTGAATGATTATAAAGTTTGAACATGCTCGTATGTGTATATCTCTAGGTTTGATATATGAATTTGAAATCACGAAATTCCGTCTTAAAAAGGGTACCTCCATTTAAATGAATTACAAAAGCTAATGATGGAGTCAAATTCCAAAATTCCAATCTTAGGTTTGTAATTCTGGTACATCAAGGTATATCACGCATGTTCAAAAGTATCGTTATCTCATAGTACAAACTGTGAAACAAATTGATCAACCATGAGTGCACAATATCTCAATTACGCTAAAGTTCCTCAAATATAGACACCTGACTCTTTATCTGAAGTCACCCCCCCACCACCACCACACACACACACACACATAGAGAAGTCGTTCTCTCCCCCAGACACCAACACACGAGCACATTAACACCCCTCTCTCTTGTAAAGTCCGGACCCCAACATAGGTCTCTATCACTTTGTCTCCCGGGCATGCACACATCTCTTCCCTCACTCTCTAGGTCTCCCGCTATCTCTCTTACCCAAGCACACGCACTATGTAGAGTGTATATTTCCCATACACACAAAATGTCGCCCCCAAACGTCTATCTCCCTAGTTATGTGGTTCTCGCGCACTCACCTCACACACCACCCCCACTTTAAACAAGCACACTTTGTCTCCTTGTGCACCACTCTCCTCTTTCTATCTCTCCCACATGCGGACCCGCCCCAGCTCCTTCCCTGTAAACATATATGTCGTGACTCTTTGCATAGCTCCCTAATGTATAATCGTTCTCGATTTCGCACATTGTTCTCTACACCATCTATTCTAGATCTCTCATGAAGTCCCTATCACACACACGATGACTCGCTTCCCCTGCATCTCTGTTCATAGGCCAATTTCGGACAACATCAACATTGCCTTCCTATCTATACGCCATTTATGGACACAAACGACCCCTCTCGGCCCCTCTCTTCCTCTCTCTCTCTCTATCTCTCTCTCTCTATCTATCTATCTATCTCTCACTCTCTCTCTAGCTCTCTCTTTCTCTCGCTCTCACACCCCTCTCCCACACACACACTCGATGTCTCTTCCAAATAGTCTGCTCCCCCGCCCGCACCCGTTCTATCTCGCTACTACACATGTCACACCATTCCCCCTTCCCTTATAATAGGTTTACACCATCACTGGTCTCTCTACTCCACATACACTCTCTCCCTGTCACACACAAACGCGTGCACAAACACACACACAGACACGCACAAACACCCATTTATCTGGATCCTCATCTCTCCCCATGTCCGCATGTGTATCTCACACACTCACTCTCTAATTATGTATATGTGTCTCCATGTTACACAACACAAAGCCCCATGTACATGTCTCTCTCTATCCTCCACACACATAGACACAAAAAATCTGTTATCATTGCCTCAGTCTCTAACATATCACACACGCACATTGTCTCTCTCTCTCTCTCGCAAACACGCTCAACAAGGGTTTCCCCGTGAATAACTTACCGTCTACTCATCAACAATTCGTGGCAGTACGGCGAACACGAGACGTGTAAAAGAATAAATCTACACGTGCTTAGACCACCTAGTAGGACTAGAGCAAGCCAAAAAGCGTGCCGCCGTCACCCCCTCCTTGTTGGCGACGGGAGAATCTTTGTTTTACACAGTCGAGAAGTCATCGTGCTAAGGCCCCACATGCCGAGGCGTTGAATAGAATGTAGATGCTAGTTTACGGAAGAAAGTATCGATAATACGTTTGTACCTCCATACTTATATTTCTTCTTTTATAAAAAACCGAGTTGGTGATGATGGTACGTGTGCCATCTTGCAATATAGACCGTCTGATCTATATCTGACGGATGGAAATTAAACTAAAAGATACCTGCACCCCTCTCCACATTTGCAGACAAGGCCTTCCCTCGTTCATCCTTATCTCCAACAAACCTCATTGTTGAGCAATTAAGAAAGGAAGCCTCTGGAACAATCTGGCCTAGTGGCCGCTGCCGGCGTCGTCGATCCCCATGCCTCCGCTCAGTCCGACCACCAACCACCACCACATGCAACTCCTCTTCACCTTATCTCATATTTCTCGAGATATCATTAGTTTTTACACATGGGATTACTCCCGCAAGGGTAAATCACAACAAGTGTTTTTATAAAAAAAATGCATCTTGATGTTCCATTAATGCACGGATCTTGCTAATACTCCTACACAAGACTAAGTTGGTGATGCTGGTGTGTCTGCCATCCGTCGTTTCTGACCATTAGATCTACATCTAACGATTGTGAGGTAAGTTGTTGCCTTTTCTCACCAACATCCCACTTGTCTACCAATTTGCAGAAAAACCCATAATTAGTATCTTAAAACCAACCACATCCCTCCCTGACCTCACCAAAATAGCCCAAGGAATATATTATAATTGAAACATAAAATACATATGTATATCAAAATTAGGGTGTTTTGTACCAAGTTTGTGAATAAGTATTATTCTAATTATGATTCGTTGCAACGGACATGAACATTGCTAATATTCCCAACCATGTATTTTTTCTAGTATTCCATAATTTCGAGTTTTCCATCAAGATATTAGTCACTCATGGTTGATATTTACTTTCAATCATGTACACATATGCACTATGTAACTAGCCTTGCTTATTGGCTTCCAAAGCTTAACTTTCACTACTACTTACAATATGTAGACTATTTAACAAAAAACTACCACTTTCAACCAGTCCTAGGAAGAATCTATTGTACAAAAAATAGCAAAAACATACCCAAAATTTCTTAATCCACGCCAAAAACTTCTATACTACCTAGTACTCCTACCGATTAGGTTCGTTTAAACCCATTTATGACTAGGTTGGCCCACACGTCCGTGCTGACGAGGCAGCTTAAACCAACACATCTTGTTTGACCGTTGACACGAGGGACCCATATTTGACCTTCTATCATGTTATTCCCCCTCAAATCATTATTTTTCCTGAACATTACTTCAAATAGTACTGATGCGTGTTCGTCGGTGGCGCCGGTGATGAGCGAGTTGGCCGCCGCTCTGCCGGACGGGCTGGACGCCGCGCTGGCCTTCGCACGGGTTGGCAGGCTGGCCCGAGCGTGACTCATGAGCGAGCAAGCCGTCGCGCTGGCCTTCGCTCGAGCCAGATGGCTGGTCTGAGCGCGGCACGCGCGAGCAAGCCGCCGCGCTGCCGTGCCAGTCTAGCTAGCAAACCTTGCAGACAAGCAGTTGGACGGAGCTATCTTGGCTAGCTAGCGGCCGCGAGCGTCGGACGGAGCTGGCATCCGGGCTGCCGCAACATGGGCTCCGCATCGCCGGCGGTTTTGACCTCGCCTTCTGCCCACGGCGGTAGCTGTGTCCCATGGCCGAGGATGACTAGGTGGACGGGCCGGAGGTAGGAGGTCACTCGACGATTTTGGTTGGTAAGAGCATGTACAATGGTTGATAAGGTAGTCTTATCTTAAGTCTGCCACGTATGCAAGTGGTAGTAGTTTCTTAGCATTTTAGTGGTTTCTTGCATTATTAGGGGTTTCTTGTAAGGAACAATGTACGTACTACTAGCGACAAAAGGCGATTCTAGGTTGTGTTGTACTCCAACGAGTACTACTAGTGGTCACGGGAGTGTATACCTTGTTTTGTGGGTTCGATCCCGGCCGAACGCACGGTGGCCTTTTTTTAAAAATAGTACTAGTACTACACTTCGCTGCGAGCCAATATTTTACACGGGTAGTTTGAGTTTTGAAGTCAAACGGACGTGTGGCCCCACAATCTGGGTGCACTGGACAGCCTAGCCACGTGAACGGGTTTTCCTTCCCAGCATCCCGTGGCTCGCGTGCTCGCCCTAGACGCACCTCGCTTGCAGCTTCCTCATCAGCTAGTAGTAGCATATTTAAACTAGCACCTCCCAATTAATCCCAAGGAGCCGGAAAAGCCTGACGGGGCATTGGGAACTGTGCAATATGGCTCTGTACTCTATGTAAAGTGATGTACTACTAGTACTCTATAGCTTGTGGCGTTGCACGCATGTACTTCACTCCATTATCGGCTCTACTATAAAAGAACGGCGCTGAGTTCGACCCCCGTGATGCTACGTGGGTGCCGAGGAACACTCTTGGAGAGTACTCGCTTTTCATCGGGGACAGCTACCCCATTGTGAAGCGGATGCCACCTTCCGTGCACGACACGGAAGGCCTGCCGTTCATGAAGCATGGTTGTGTCTTCATTGTGCACCGCCGGATGAACGACATGCTGGGACATGCTATCCCTGATTTATGTCGCTTCAGCTTGGATGAGTCTCCATCGTGTGGAACCGGACTAGAAAGCTCCGACAATGATTCCCATTGCCCACCGCTATGGATCGTGCCATCCATGAAGAACACCTGGGAGTGGAACCTGGAGGAGGACATGCATGTATCCCATCTATAACGTGTAAGTCGAGTACCGTAATTGTGAACGGTAGCGCGGTGAATAATGTAGACTAGTCGTGCACAAATTTATCACATGAATTGGAGATGAACTTGTGTGGCATACTGGCATTTGTCCTTTAGAATTTATTACTAGTAAATGTGTTATGTGTATGTGCAACTTGTGTGGTTGTTGCACGGGCTCCAACACGCTCTTTGAGAAAAAAAGCTGGCAGAGCTTTGGATATACGTGATGTGGCGGCATCATACAGTAGCATCATTCGCTATAGTTGTAGTACACTCCTACTAGGACGACAAATCCTATAAAACCTTGCGCTTGGCTCTTTGCCTCTTCGGGAGGTTCAACAGTTCGTACTCGTGTGAACCTTGCACTTGCCTCTTCGCCTCTTCGGAAGGTCCAACAATGATGATACTACAGTACAATATGCGTATGGCAATCTGACACCGATTAAACTGCTGCACGTCCACCGCGAGGGCGAGGGCGAGGGAGAGGAAGAGGGAGAGGGCGCTGTAGTCGAAACCCTCTCCTCGTCCTGTGAACCATCGCGCGCGTGGGCGAGGGAGAGGCGTAGTAAGCAAGCTTCTCCTCGTTCGACGAGTTGACGGGACACATCAAAGCAGTACTAGTACTAGTAGTAGTCCATACTGCGTCCTTGAAAAATACACTGGCGGTCAACGTATGTAACAATACGCTCTTTACGGTCACTATATATAGTTCTGCGTCAATTATACGATCACTAGCTCATCGTAGAGCACCGTATTGCACCCTACTAACCGGCCACATAGTCGACGTGGCACTTTGTTGACTGGTTAAATTGTCACTTGGTTTCAGGGTCCCACCTATCAGTTGGCGGAGCAAAGAAATCAGTTAAACAAAACTTTACGCAGGTGCCACACGAGTCCAACCCTTGCGCCCGAACCGCCCTGGCTGTGTATGTGACTGCATGCACGTGTCCTCCCTCGGCCTTCCAACAAAGAGTGTACATCGGCTATAAAACAAAGAGTGTAGTAGTACATGATGTACATCTACACTTCCAATGCATTTATCCTTTAATCTAAATCGATATTGACTGACTAATGCACCAACTTGTGCTATAGGTATAGGCTACATGTCTATCCTTAATTACAGCATGCAACGGCCTTCATTTAATCTTCTTATCTCAATGGTCGCATGCACACATAAGTCTGCTACTTCTGGGCATTAATTATACCCTGTTCAATGTATAAATCTCTAAATGTACAGTCTTTCACGGACGTAGGGAGTAGGTTGAGCACTTGAGCGTGAGTGTGTGTGTTGCTCGTGTGCTGTGTGCCACATGGGTGTGTGAGTGTTGCGTGCGTCCATGTGGAGTATGTGTGAGTGTTGCATGTTGCATGCATGCATGCATGCATGGGGATTACTCCCTCCCATTGACATGTTCATATTTCAAACTTCCTATGTTCCCTCCATATGGTGATACTCCCTCTGTTCCCAAATACTCTAGTACGGAGTAAAAGCCTCCCTCTGTTCCCAAATATGGAGTATTTGTCTTTCTACAGATTTCAACAAGTGACTAGGTATGGAGCAAAATGAGTGAAGTGAGCATAGAGGCATAGGGATATTGTAGAAAGGTAATCCTCGCGGTCCATCATTCCCCATCTTGGTCAGAGAGAACTATTCAACTAGTCTTCGCAGTGAAGTGACAATACACGCTGCAGGAGATGGGACACGTAATTAATAAGCTGAACCAGCGTGTTGGTGTTACTAAATCATCCTTACCCAGTACTGCCATCATGTTTGCCTGTAGAGCACGCTTCTGCAAATACGCCTACGCACCTGTGTCCTCCATTAACTGACATATGGGCCCTCTTGTGGTAGACCCACATGTCATCGGTGTAACTATTTACACTCCGGAGGACGGTGCCTATATCCTGGTAGTAGTACTAGTAGAATTGAGATTTAATGCACTTTCTTCCCCGTCTTCCACTCTTCTTCCTCCTCTCTTCTTCTTCCTCCTCTCTTCTTCTTCCTCCTCTCTTCCCCATCATCGGCCGCACACCATTTACCCTCGCTCACTGCTCGCCCTCCCGCGCCATCTTCCTTGGTAGCTCGCACGTACCATATCCCCCCGCTCACTGCTCGGCCACACGAGGAGAAGCTTCTTCGCTCGCCCGCCCGAATCCACTTCCCCGCTGGCGTGCAGGCACCGAAAACCCCAATGGCAGAACCGACTGACACGCAGAGCCGCGATTGGAATTCCCTCCCCGATGTTCTCTTGGAGAAGATTTGTAGTCGTATGGACCTACTCAGCACCGTCCATATGGCCGCATGCTCGGTGTCTTTGTACCGTCTACTCGTCTGCAACCGGCCGGCTCTTTTCAAGACACCCTGCTTGCTGATGCCCGACCCTCGTAGGTGGCCCAGACACCGATTTGACGATCCTACTGAGGTTGCCGTGGCGCCCCTCGACATGCTACCACTACCCGTCCACCTGTCCTTCATGCGCGGCCACTACTGGGCGGGCATGAAGGCCAACTGGATCGTCCTCATCCACCACACCGCTAGTCCGTGGCGTCTTGTGGATATCTACACCCAGCGAGAGATCACCCTTCCATCGTTGGATACCACTGACATCGAGCCTAGCGGCCCGCCGGACACTCCTGCCTACTACGCACGAGACGCGTCAAGCTTTTGGCTCGACCTCTGTTTGCAGAAAGTTGTAATCTGCGAAGTGCCCACACCATCAGAAGACTACATGGATTACAAGCTCATTGCCTTGTTCAACATGGGATTAGTCTATCTGGAATGCGGTCGCCATACATAGTTATGGCTCATCATCAATCCTGTTGAGGCAACATTTCTGTCTGATGCTATAGTGTACGATGGCATCGTTTACGCGGTCGACGCACAGATTGGCTGCCTATACTGGTGGAATCTATAGTCGTGTAATTGTTCTATCTCATCTCATCTTTACCTTATGAATACGACTTCCTGTTCATTTGTTACAAATTTAGAATGCATAGCATGTCTATAACCACATCATTGCTATATGTTCCTCTCATTTCCTAGATTTTTATGACCACACATGTTATGTTTAGAGTTGATATGAGAACAATTGGCATCTAATGATTGTTAGAATACATATTATGAGCATAACATCATGATTGCTATATGTTACTCTTGTTTACTAGATTTTTATAACAATGCATGTTATTGCTTAGAGTTGATATGAGAATAGTAGTAGTAAGTGCTATGGTAGAATATGAGTAGGCGTTGTCATAGCTGTTTTCCTCTCATGGTTACATGATGTTTGAACCATGACATGTTTCTAGAATATGAAAGCCATTGGCTTATTTTTTAACTTGGGGTATGATTATGACCATGGCATTGCAATTCTCTGTCTATGATATGTGTCACTGTTATAATAATCTTAATTCCACACATACTCTGAACATGATTGTTTATTTTTGTACTTTTGGGTCCAATTTGAATTGTTGCAGCAGACGCAAATGCGCTGGCCTTCATGATTTTAGGACCTGGAATCATACTAGCCGATGGGTGCTAGTTTATCGCTCATTCAGCTGACGGCGGTCATTTGATGCTCATTCGCACATACCAAATTGACCAAACCATTACATCAAACCACATGCAGTACAATGCGTGGGGCGTTCTTGACATTGATGGCTATGGCTGCTTCGTGTTCGAGAAAGATCCCAGCTCCGTTGGGCCAGGCGTATTCAACTGGAGGCGGGTTAATAGCCTCAACAACCACTCCTTGTTCCTCGGGCTCAATTATCCGATCATCCAACCAATCATCGATCATATCACCGGCGATGATTACTGTGTTATGCAACTTCCATTCGCGAGGGGGCTGTGTTTACACATCATACCATGGGTTTCATGAATCACCATATCCAGAGATTCGTCGACACAGCTTGTTGCCAGGTAATCTTCAGTGTGCGAAAGGCATCAAGCTTCCATGCGATGGATGGCTTTTTCAAACCCGACATGCGGCGATGTGGTTCATGCCAACAGCAAATATGCACAACTTGATTCGTGCTGATATCTAGACTGAACCATGTATTCTGCTGCTGTAGCACGACCCTCTTTTGTTGGATATTATGTAGTGTTGTTAGTTTGAAGCACTCCTCTGGTTTGAAGGATAGATACCTTCCTGGGATCAAGTGCATCCTAACTCACCTGCGTAGGATGTACTGATAATGATGATGGAGATGTTGTGCAGAAGCCATATATATATATATATATATATATATATATATATATATATATATATATATATATATATATCAGTTAGGCTTCAAGTGTGTACTTGTTACTTAAACCTATGTATAAATTGTGACACTAAATACGACTAGTAAGTAGTACAGTAGCAGTACTAGTATACGTCGATCAAATTATTCATCATGTCCACACATTGAATTGACGTGACAACACGCTGCGCGTGAGGTGACACAATAATCCCGGCGGCGTGTTCGGGTATTCCTGACTTCAGATTTGGAGTACCACTTATCTGTCGAAATCTTTTTTTTTGAAACAGGCAAAAGATTTGCCTCATCCATTAAATAAGAGGAGAATAGAGTTTAGAGTTTTTACAAGCACCCTTGCAAAACGGCATGGCAATTACTCTCGTATAACTGTCGAAGAAGCGCGAGTTTTTACTCTGTCGAAATCTTTCATCATTCACTTAAAACAGTCGATTGGTCATACATTGAGTACCATATAACTGGAATTACCGATGCAAGTCGAAGAAGGATTGGCCGGTGCTGTCGGCTGGCGTCAAGTTCGATCCCACGGATCAGGAGCTGATCGAGCACCTTGAGGCCAAAGTGAGTGTTGACAGCGCGAGATTTCAGTCTCTTATCTATTTGTTCATATCAACTATCGACAGCGAGCACGGCATATGCTACACCCAACCTGAGAAACTTCCAGTTAAGACACCGATCGGTCGTCTACTTGCACAAACATATTCCTTTGTTTATAGCTCTATTTTTCTTTTTAGACGCAGACCTGGTGAAACAATTACAATTTGACAGTTAATAAAAAGAGAAACAAGTTACTGCAACATGCCAAAGATGTTATGAAAATGCCAACTAGGTACACTAAAACCTGTATTCCACAATACTGCAGGTATCACACTGAGTGGCCTAAGAAAGCATTTCTTCCAGCGCAATTCCAGGGCGTTCAAAAGGGGCACGTGGACGTGTCGCAAGATACAGTCGGAGTGCGGCACGCACTCGATGTGGCACAAGACCGGCAATACCTTGCATGTGATGGTCAATGGCCGGCAGACGGGCAGGAAAAAAGGTTCTGGTGCTGCACACCAACAAGAACTTCGACTAGCAGAGGACCAACTGGGTGATGCACCAGTACCACATCGGGGACCTGGAGCAAGAGATGGAGCGGGAGCTGGTCCTCTGCAAGATTTTCTACCAGACGAACACTAGGGCCAGGAGTAGTTTGGTATTGGTAGTTGTACTACCTTGTCATCCGCAAGTTGGTATTGTTGTTAACGATCTTTTGGTACGAACTTGCATTTGCTTCCAACCATCATGCCGAGGGTCGATGTGGATATAAAGCTGAATCATTTGTTTCGAAAAGAATTCTCAGGCACCTGATTTTTATTTGATGGGTAGCATAAGCACCCGCCATTCGAATTCCCAGTTCTGCAGTTTTTTCAAAATAAATGCATGCACTTATTATCACGATAAAAAACAATATCCGTGTTGTGTCTCAGTTATCAGTCTGTGCTTGCAGAATTCTCTCATTTATTGAGCACGTATATTATTTTTTCAGGTCGAGTAAGTTTCAACTGGACTGTAGACTGACCAGGGTTGGTTTTGTTTTTAACAGGCCCAGCCCATGACGACAACGGGGCACAAAGATCCAGCAGGTATCTACTGGCCTCTGGCCCGCCAGCGTTAGTTATATTTTGTCTTACAACATCCGCAAGCAGTTTTGTTACTGAATCAAACACACAGCCCAGTTCTATTTTCCTCTTAAAACGCATGTCCTACATCCATTTTCTAATCTCTACCTATAGTTTTACTAGTTCATATACACGTATCATCTATCTATTATATAATTAAGACAGAAGTAAAACAAGCAACCACGTTTAACCACATAAACTTAAATTATTTTATCCGTTGATCGAAATTATAATGACTGGGATTTAACGATCTAAAAGTTACGCAAAATATTTTCATGTGCAACTATGACTAGATCATGTCACGTATACAACCTTTGAAAAGGAAAAACCCACGTACACAACCATAGCAATTGAGTCGAAAAAGAAAAAAAAACATAGCAATCGGATTGTACGTGCATTAGAACTCCTATTTCCATTAGGACAAATACATAAAGGAAATAGTCAAACGGTGGGGATTCGTCAATATATTGCACGTCCACATGCAAACTCCAGGAGCCACACGCATGCATGCATGCATCTAATACATGGACAAGTACGGACTAAGCAACAAAAAAAAGGAAAATAACCTGCCAGTAAATACAAGGATATCTTCCGCAGAAATTTTTAGAAAAAACATGAAAAATAGTACAGCCAGCCACCAAAAAAATGTCCTACAAGAGACATGCTATATATGAAGTGGTAAGCACTACATGTACGTCAAAGAAGAATGTCCTACAAGAGACATGCTATATATGAAGTTCAAACTATAAAATAAAATAAATATAAAATCAGTTTTTATTGTAATTTAGGTAGTCTTCAAAAATATAATTTGGTACATATAGTTTTTTTGGGGGATTTAGATAGTTGAACGCGTAACAAGAATCCAAATAAGCAAGCAATCAGATTCCCGGTTGACTAAAATACAATCGGTGTATATCTTCTATTGAACGGCGTCCACATTCATCCACATAAACCAAAAAAAAATATCTATTGATGCTAATTATAGTGGTTGAGATGAACATATGAAAAGGGTATCCACAATATTAGTCATGTACAAAAAAAAGTATTTCATTGACACTTACACATGAGTCTAACATTGACATGTACAAACCAAGTCCAGCATGGACGTCCAAAATAAGATCACGTAAAAATATATAGGCAGGGCCTTCATGGTAAGAACTTGCATGCAAGAAAACATGGATTGTTAGCCGTAACAGTAACCATGTCAATATTGAATCAGACTATGCGTTCCCGCAAAAAGGAAAAAAGAAACAGATTGCGTGTTGCACCATCCATATAGCACAATCACGTAAATTAGTTCTTGAGTATGCAGCATCTCTAAAAATAAGTCTTGAGTATCTAACACAAAGACTTATTAGAAATGGGATTACTGAGGGCTTCCGCATGCCACAACTCCTACAACGGCGATTATGCCGCAAGCATGGCAGCTGGCGGCCTTGCAACTTCACGTCTTGGTAGCGTCTTTCGCACCGGCATGATCTGCCTTATCACCTGCGATAGGTGAGATACTCAACATGTTATGAAAGCATCACACCGGCATGATCTGCCTTATCACCTGCTATAGGTGAGATACTCAACATGTTGTGAAAGCATACGCATGCGACACACGTCCATAATATATTTATGAGCCACCTTTTGCGCAAACGAAGAGATGCGAAGCAATACTATAGATGCGTAGGCACTGGATCTCACTTCTACTACCTCCATCCGGGTTTATTGGTCCCCATTGTATTTTGTGCCAAATTTTGACCATCAATTAAACTAACAAAATGTTCATGCATGCACCAAACGTTATATTTTTGAAAACTATGTTGAAATACGAATTCAACGAGATAATTTTTCTTGACATGCATTAACATTTTGTTAGTTAAATCTTTAGTCAAAATTTGGCACAAACTACAAAGGGGACCTATAAACCAGGACGGAGGTAGTACCAAGTTATTGTGTACGGTTCTGCTCCACGGAAGCCAATGCGTGTATGGATGATCAAGCTCACATGTACGTGACTTATCAATCTTCTCTCTAAACGAAAATAATCAGACTAAGACAGCTGATTAAACCATCCATATGAACACTTTAGCCTAACACAAGTAAAAGGTATACGCAATAACAGACTGAGGAGTAAGGACATACATTCTATACACTGAGAAAAAAAGGATGAAAATTCTTCGACTGATGGGCAAGGTTAATACAATTTTTTGAGGAAAATAGAGAACCTTGCAAGAAGGTTATACACATGCCATGGTAAAAAATTGTATTAACTACATAGATAAGGTTATATTTAGCAGGGGAGGTTACCTTAGTACTTCTTAATATACACAAACAAAAGTTTATATTGTTTTAGATATTAATTGGAAGCACACACGGACTATATTGCACAATGCCACTGAAATAGCGATCAGATAACTATACTAGACATTAGTGTTAGATATTTTGTTTTGCTGAGATGTTTCTTGAAAATTGTGGTTAAAAAAATGACACCACTATATAGTTTGGCATGACATCAGCGGACCACAATATGGTTTTCTGTTACAGATGATAAAACTAATTGACTTGAGTCCATATATATTTTCTCATGATACAGATACCGACAAGAATTGTTTTCTTTTGACAAATGAGTATCCAAATGGCTTATTTTGACTACAATAATTTAACTGATTTGCAAATCTATCTTTTTCAGATGGCAAGTCTACTTTCCTATACAAATATCCTAATGCTAATTTAGATATGAAAATACACAGGAAATTCAGCCGCGTAAATGTGCACCAACTAGAAGTTAGATGATATGACACCTTCAAAGCTTATTGCCACCTAATGTGGTGCTCAATCAGGAGTTGTTGCTATTAATGTAAGGGTCAACTCAGTATAAAGAAGGCCGAGATGAAGTTGTAGAATCTCAAGGGAGCTCAATCCAATGATATTACAACATGAGAGTGAGAAACGCAAGAGATAGACGAGCATTGACGAAATTAGGCCTTGTACAATGGGGGGTGCTTAGGGGAGGTGCTTAGAGAAATAAACCAGACTTTTCTTAAGCACCGGTGCTTATTTGTACAGGATAGACGCTTAACTAAGCGTCTCTCCTGTAGAAATAGGCACCGGTGCTTCACAAAAACCCGGTTTATTTTTCTAAGCATCTCTCTAAACACCTCCCATTGTACAAGGCCTTAGATGGCTTGCCGGTTGGATGCGGCATAGATTCCAGGTGCCTGGATGGAACTTCATGACAAACTTCATGACAGACATGTCGCACAACTATTAGACGGCTACAAAACTATTAAATGATGAATATTTCGTATGTGGACTCCAAATTGGATACATTATTTGTGAAACTTCAATTTTAAAGTGCCAAAAATGGAATATAGTCTTGAGCCCCACATCACTAATATTATAAAAGGATGATACAAAGTTTCACTTCAAAGGTCAGCTAAATTTATAATATCTATTGTAAGCATTTAACAAAGTGGACTTTCAAATAATGTCACAATACAATCAATAATCTAGCGGCGCAGATGCGCGGGTGACCCTGCTAGTTATATTGAAAACACATAAAATTCCCTTTTCATATTTATATTCTTATTTTTGTTGTTTTTTTCCACCCAGCGCTGATTTTTTTACCACTGGTTTTCCCTCAAACCAACTCAATTGTCCCACGTCTTATTTACTTACAAAAACAAAACGATTTTTTGGCAAATCAATAAGTTCTTTAAAAAATGTTTATCATTTCGGGATTACAACAGTTTGGACTCCACCGAAATATGCAAAATAAGGTTGAACTTTTTGACCGAGGTCCTGGGCAGAAAATGGGCTGTAATAAATTACTTAAGAATTAGCAAATATGCTGCAAATTATAAAAAATAGCAAATGGGCTGCAAATTGTAAAAAATAGCAAATGGGATTTATGTTGTCTCCCACAGATTTGGAGGCTGACTTGTGGGCCTACTAAGTTCATGCGTACACAAGGTTTCTTAAAAAAGAAACTTAGTCAACAATCGACTCTACCAGCGTCAGACCGTTAGATGTCAATCTAATAGCAATCGTGCTTCTTCAGTCTGTGATCTTCCTGCCCCAGCAGCCCAAACCAGCGCTGTTGGAACCGCCTGCTCCCGCCTCCCGTGGCCGGCAGTGCTGCCGGGCAGGCCTCACGGCCCCATCATACTCGCATCCCTGGCATGTCTATCCCTCTACACACCCACACCTCATGTTATTTTCCGGCGACGGCATTTGAACCAGTCAACCCTTGTACTCTCCACCGCGTGGGCAGCCACTGCCGTATCTTCGCCGGCTCCCTGTCGTTTCCTTCGAAGGCCTCGCCGTCGTCCACCACCCTGGTGCTCTCGGTGCGGGGTGGTCAACGATGTCCATCCAACGGCTATAATGCTTCTTCAATCTCTGGTCTTCTTGCCCCAGCCGCCCAAAGCAGCGCCGGTCGTGTCGCATGATCCTGCCTCTCGTGGCCGGCTGTGCTGCCGCGGAGACCTCACCGTCCCCATACTACTGCCACCGCTGGCCAGGCCATCCCTCCACTCACCCACTCCCCCTGTTATTCTGCGGCGACGGCAGCCTCACACCGCAGCCGAACCAGTGAACCCTCATACTCCTCTCCGCGTGGGCATCCACTGCCATGTCTTCCCCGGCTCCGCGTCGTCCCCTTCCTAGGCCTCACCGTCGTCCACCGCCCTGGTGCTCTCGGCGCGGCGTGGTCAATGTGATCAACGACCGACTTCCATCGGAAGAGTATTGTACGTGGAGAGGTTGACAGCTGGGTCCACGGCAGCCACAAGGAAGTGCCTCCTTATTACGCGCAAAATAATTATTCCTCCACCTGACAGCAGGGACCCACCAGAAGGGCCACCAGTATTTCACGGAAAAAATGTCCCCCCCCCCTGACTGATGTGACCCACCAGACGGGCCACCGTATTTCGTGAAAAAAACGTTTGCCCCTGACTGCTGGGACCCACCGGACGGACCACCATATTTCGCAAAAAAAACGTTCCCCCCGCTGTCAGCTCAGACCCACCAGAAGTGCCTCCTTATTACGCACAGAAAAATGAATACTCCCCCTGCTAGCTGGGACCCACCATGGTGGGAGGCTGACTTGTGGGCCTACTAAGTTGACGGGGACAGAGGGCTTTGTCAACTAAGTCAATATGAACGATTCTAGCTCCATTGACTGTACGATGTCCATCCAACGGCCGTCGTGCTTCTTCAATCTCTGCTCTTCCTACTCCAGCCGCTCAAACAAGCGCCGGCGGGACTGCCTGCTCCCTCCTCCCCGCGGCCGGTTGTGCTGCCGCGCAGGCCTCACCGCCCCACCGTACTCCCATCGCTGGCCTAGCCATCCCTCTACTCACTCACACGGCCACACCTGTTGTTATTCTCCGGCGAGGGCAGACGAACCAGTAAACCCGCGTACAGTCGCACTCCCCTCCGCGTGGGAAACAACTGCCGAGTCTTCCCTGCCTCCGTGTCGTTCCCTTCCTAGGCCTCGCCGTCGTCCACCGCCCTAGTGCTCTCGGCGCGGCGTGGTTAACGTGGTCAAGGAACGGCTTCCATCGGACGTGGACTGTGCGTGGAGAGGCTGACAGCTGGGTCCACGGCCGCAGCAAGGAAGTGCCTCGTTATTACACGCAAAATAATTATTCCTCCACCTGACATCTGGGACCCACCGGAAGGGCCTCTATATTTCGCGAAAAAAACGTGCCCCCATCTGACATGTCGGACCCACCAGCTATCTTCGCACGCAAGGAAGTGCCTCCTTATTACGCACAAAAAAATGAATACTCCCCCCGCCAGCTGGAACCCAGCATAGTGGGAAGCTGACTTGTGGGCCTACCAAGTTGACGGGGACGGAGGGCTTTGTCAACTTAGTCAATATGAACGATTCTAGCTCCTGTTACCGTACGATGTTCATCCAACGGCCGTAGTGCTTCTTCAACCTCTGGTCTTCTTGCTCCAGCCGCCCAAACCAGCGCCGGTCGTGCCGTGTGCTCCTGCCTCTCGTGGCCGGCTGTGATGCCGCGGAGGCCTCACCGCCCCCTACTACTCCCACCGCTGTCCAGGCCATCCCTCTACTCACCCACACCCCCTGTTATTCTGCAGCGACAGCAGCCTCACACCGCAGCCAAACCAGTGAATCCTCGTACTCCTATTCGCGTGGGCATCCACTGCTGCGTCTTCCCCGGCTCCGAGTCGTCCCCTTCCTAGGCCTCGCCGTCGTCCACCGCCATGATGCTCTCGGCGCGGCGTGGTCAACGTGGTCAAGGAACGACTTCCATCGGACGTGGACTGTACGTGGAGAGGCTGACAGTTGGGTCCACGACCACCGCAAGGAAGTGCCTCCTTATTATGCGCAAAATAATGATTCCTCCACCTGACAGCGGGGACCCACCGGACGGGCCACCGTATTTCGCGAAAAAAACGATTCACCCGCTGGGACCCACCAGCTACATCTTCGCACGCAAGGAAGTGCATCCGGGCAAAAAAAACGATTCGCCCCCTGACTGTTGGGACCCACCAGCTACATCTTCACACGCAAGGAAGTGCCTGACAGTCGGGACCCACCTGGTCGAAGCGTACATAGCGTTGTCATTCTGGTCGCGAACGTGTACGTACATACTGGTCGATGTAGAGGCGCGCACGTGTCGTAGATGTAGAGGCGCGCACGTGTCATAGTAGAGGCACGCACATAGCATGTACACGTACGTACAGCGGCGAGGGTGCAAGAAAGAAAATACGGCCACGTACGTACATACGGGTAGGGTCTCTAACGCCTATCGTGCATACGTACATGGCTGGGTCGGAACGTAGAAACAGCGTCGTCGACGTGTTCATGGGGAGCCAACCGGCTGGGTCGGAACGGAATGCGTGGTCATGTTCATCAGGAGGGCTTGGACGGAACAGGTGATGGAAATGAGGCCTGGCGTACCGCACAACAGAGGAAACGGCCTTGTGTTCGACCGGCCACATTCGAAATGGGGTCCTGTTGATCGGGAGGGGCCTGGCGTACTCCAAAACGGAGGAAATGGACCTCCTATGGTCGAAACGGGGGTCTTGTTGATCGGGAGGGGTGTGGCGTACCGCAAAACGGACGAAACAGACTTGTGTTGGAGCTCTACGGTCGAAACGGGGGTCCTATTCATCGAGAGAGGTGTGGCATACCGCAAAACGGACGAAACAGACTTGTGTTGGAGTGCTACGGTCGAAATGGGGGTCCTATTCAACGGGAGGGGTGTGGCGTACCGCAAAACGGGACTCCACGGGATATTGTTCATCTCCACCGTCGACCTCCTCCAGCCTCCACGGGCTCCTGTTCATCCAGCCTCCACCGCGCACTACTCCACCGGCTACTGTTCAACCACCCCTCCACGGGCACCCCTCCATCGTCTACTGTTCATCCAGCCCTCCACACCACAGGGTCCTGTTCAACCACCCCTCCACGGCCACCCCTCCACCTTCTACTGTTCATCCAGCCCTCCACACCACGTGTTCTT